>NW_027505877.1:0-145000 GCF_021521415.1 Bidens hawaiensis | reverse complement strand
GTTGCTTGTTTTTGGAGCCGAGGGTCCCTTGGAAACAGCCTCTCTATTCCTCAGGGATACAAGGGATACAAGTAAGGCTTGCTAACATCCCACCCTCTTTAGACCCTACTAATAGTTTTGTTATGGGTGCGATTTATTGGGTATGATTGTTGTTGTTGATTTTTTTTTCTTTCCTTTGGGCAGCTTACATGTGATGTTTGGTTTTCTGTATTATGATTGTTCTATATTGTGTTAAAAGTTATTTTCATGGATTAGCCATTTAAATGATAATTAACTGTAACTTTGACTTTTTAGTTAAACCTCACATTTTGAATAATCTGATTTGCGAGTTGGGACTATATGTTATGGTTCGGAGTTACCCTATTAGCCATTTTGTGGATTAGTTTGAAATTAATAAGTTCCACATTTCATGGCATTTGACTAAATTTTGAGCAACAATGAAGGTTGGTTTAATGTCTGTTTATGGATGATTTCTATACTGCATATGTTATTATGTGTACATAGGTATGTGTTTGTTTCAGTTTTAGGTGATCAGCCCTGGTGCAGGAATGCATGCAGGGTGGTAAGGTTCGGGTGGAATGAGGATCTTGCTTCATATGGCACCGTTCATTTGACTTTTTTTTGTAATTATCTAAATGTTCCTTTCTTTGGTGAAATAGAAAATAGCTTCAAACACGTACTTAAACAGCCTTATAGGCCGACTACACAATCTAATCTTTTTCAACAATATGCCTTAGCTAGATTTGATCCGCCAAAATGCAAGGTAATCATACTAGTTAAATGCAAACATGTTGTTTGTCATCATAGTTGGCTCCATACTAGTCCTTTTTTCCTTGTTCATGCATGCATGCTCTATTTTCAAATTTAAGGATAATATTCTTTTCTCGTGAGTTCTCCAACACTAGGAAGATTGTATCTTCATCATGGAGAAAAGTATGCACGTTCTAAAATGAGGATTTCGTCATATATGATATAAATATAACGCACGGGCAAAGAACGACTTTTTCAAGACAACTGCCCACAATACACTCAAATGGACCCAGGAGTCAATATCACTAGCTTGTCTGCACCTGTAACAACAGGAGATCCTAAAGTAAACAGGACTTGCAACTTGTATGCCCGCATTGCACTCCAAAGACCAAGGTGCTTAACTAGATACACTTGTGATATATAAATATGTAATTTGTACATGTATCATATTCACAAATCACACCATATATCTCAACTCTTAACTGTCCACTCATCTCACTCATGATATCATCCATCTTTCTGGCTTCTCGCATCCTTCCACTGATCCTATTCCACGTACTTTTAGCAATTGAACCCAAATCTTCAGACCGAATCTTAACCGCAACACAACAAACCGGCCTTTCAGTCACTACCAAATATACATATACAAACCAAGAGTGGAAAAGTCACTAGGCGGATCCTAGACGGCCGACAAGAGAGTTGGGTGTACTCGGACATGGCAAATATAAAAATATATATTTTTTATATTATATTTATGTCAAATATCATAAATTTACTAACATTTATAACAAAAATATGTAAATATCAATATAAATAAGAGTAATATATTTTCAATTTCTAAATAATTTTCAAAATTGTTAATCATTAATTAAAAGAGCGATATTCATTGTTAATTTATGTTTTAATTTTTTAAGTCAAAATCGTCCCAAGTTGACTTATACTAGATTTGATTATGACTAAGGTTGACCGCCTTTGACCGATTCCCTAACCTTCCCCCCCCCCCCCCCCCCCCCGACGCCATACCTTGAAGCGATTACTTAGTGAGTACTTGGCCTTCTAGACCTACTTTTACAACATTGATACAAACACATTACTTAAAGCTCAAAACAACTTGCACGTTATTAGCCTAACCATCGGTACCCCACCTATCACTTTTTCGGCCATCATGGATAATGGAAGCGACCTCATATGGACCAAATGGAAAAACAATACCCGTCCAGATATCTTTTTTTAACCCTAATAAGTCCATGTCTTTCTCTTATGCTCATATGCGTACAAAAATACAATGATGGTAAGGTGTCCGTATGTATAACTTTGGACCGGGAGACCCTAACCCTTGGGAATACTCAGAACTTTCAGGATATAACATTTGGCTGTGGGCAACCAAATGATGATAAGTTCAATGGAGTAACAGGAATGGGGTGTGGGGTTCGTCATTGGTTTGATCCAGGCGTCGTTTTGCTAACAAGGTCAAAATCAAGTAGTTAAAATAGTGGCGTCCAAACTATTATCTTTGATCGAACAGGAGAGCAAGTCATATTACTACATAGCTCTTGAAGGTAAATATCTTGTGTATAGTTTTAGTTTGATTGTGTTTACTTATGTATCTCTATCTTGGTTTGTATATGATAAAGGACTGTGTATAATATATGGACCTGTTAGGAAAACGTCGCCAGTTGCTGGAAATAATATTAATAATTTTTGACCAAATACAAAATAAGTTCATAACGAGTTCAACGGATAAAAAACACTTAAGAGTTTAACCAAATACATGTTAAGTCAAAAGTAATACATAATCCTGTGTAATTGGCTGAAAACATATATAATTTTCAACCAAATACAAAATAAGTTCATAACGAGTTCAACAGATAAAAAACACATAAGAATTTAACCGAATACATATTAAGTCAAAAGTAATACATAATCCTGTGTGATTGGCTGAAAACATATAACGAGTTCAAACGAGATCTTGTGGTGTAAGAGTTTTGTGAAACCATTCTTTCCTTCACAAAGAAAATCCGCAAGACAATAAACGCACGTGCCTTCACAAACATAATCAACGGTAAACAAAATCCAAGAGACTAGTATGAAAGGCGTTAGCCTAATAAACAAAACAAAATTACAAACAAGACGTATGTAGTTGCTTACTTGATTTAGCCCTAATCTGCGAGTGCAGGCTGAGCGATTTCAAAGGTAAACTAAGGAGTGGAGTGATGGGAAAAAAAAGTGTAACAAAAAGAAAGAGTGTTGAAATGAATTAAGATGAGATTTTAGGAAAATTAAAAAATTAGAGGGGTCCGAGAATACGGATTTGGGAGGCATATTTCCCCTCTTTTCTAAACATTTCAATAATATATTATACATATATAAAAAAATATATTAAAAAGGTAAAATAAACGAGCAAAACTGAGCCAAACCAAGCAATTACGAATCGAGCTGAACTTAGCTCGCTTTCTAACCGAGTCGGGTCGGGTCGGCTCAATTCAAACTGAGCCATTTCAAGCGAGCTTTTTCCAAACTAAATTCGAGCGAGCTTCGGGCGATCTCCGAGCCCCAAGCTTTTTAAACAGCCCTAGTGTTAGGTCTCGTTTTGTATGTTTAGTCTTTTGTATTGGATTGTTTATGTATTAAGGCTTTTAAGTCACTTTTGTATGTATTGGGTCCAAGGCCACTTGTAAACAAGCCCATTGGGCATATGATTAATACAACATGCTTCTCATGCATGCTCTCCTATAAATAGAGAGCATGCCATGAGAAACAAAAACCTTTTGCCAATCTTCTATCTGGGCTTCTCTCTCTAAGTTCTCTCTCTCTAACACTCTCTCCAAACCGCAAATAACCTTAAGATTCGAGACCAAAGGTGACTTAGTGTGATTTCCGCTAGCACTAAGTTTGGTTGATCCAAGAATAGTTGTTAAATCCACTCGCGTCGGGACCTACAATTGGTATCAGAGCGGGTCGAATCTTATGATTCAACTTTGTTCTTGATATTCGGGTTCTATTTCTGCTATTACCTGAACCGAGATGTTAAAACCCGTTGAAGTTAGAAAATAAAGTTTCTACATCTAGAAACAAAGTTGGAAATAAAGTGGGAAATAAGCGTGTTTGAAGCTCGTCTTGTTCGCAATCTGGATTCACCGACACTTTTCGGGGTTCGTCTTAGGGTTGTTATGCTAACCACGAACGAGTCGATACTGGAAAAAGTCAGATCTGCTGGTTATCACGAAACTAGAAACCAACGCGTGTTTAATGATGCTGAGTGTGGTGGCTGAGTGATGGTGTTTAAGAGTGACGACGTTTGATGTGGCTGGTCCTCCGGCCAAGGATAGAAATAATGATGGAGGATGATGGCGGTGGCTAGTGACCTGGTATGCCGGCGGATGTTTGCCGGTAACCAGTGTTTATGGTGGAGGATGATAGTTGGTTGTTGTGAACGCCAAATGATGAAGGTGGAGGTCACTGGTGGTCGGTGACGGCATTTGATGGTGAACGGTTTATCGGTGGGGGCTATTTTCCTGATAAGCGGTTTTCCGGCAAACTGACCTTGTGATTGCACTGCGATGGCGGTGGCGGCGGCTCATTTTTCCAGCAAATGGGTGGCCGGTCACAAGTGGTTATTTGACGGATTGCTCGTGTTTGGGTGGCCGGAATACGGTGGTTGGGTTTTCCGATGAGTTTTTTTTCATCTTTTGTTTGAGCCTTATTCTGATGAGAGACGATGATGGAGTATGGCGGCGGCGTCTGATGGCTGACCGACCAGAACTCGTTTTTCAGCAAGTGTGGCGCCGGTGATCAGAATCATGGCAGAAGTTATGTTGGCGGCTAGTTATGGATTGCTAGGGTTTGTGAGTTTTGTGTTTGTGGAAGGAAACTCACATTGGACTTCTGCATGGTGGGCTATGTAATGGAATTGGGCCTAGACCAGGTTCTTTTTAATTATTTTTGGGCCTGCTAATTGTAGATGGGCTGCTATATTTTTTCTAGGCCTGGTTTATTTATGATGGGTTATTGGGTTGTCATACTTCTTAAGTCTATTCTTTTTTGGGCGGTGAAATTGATAATGCTCGAGATTGACCAAACTAAAAAAAGTCAAATTTGTTCGGGTTTCGTCTTGTTTAACCGTGTTCAAAGCTCTTATTTCTAAGGCATTCAAGAAGTTGGATCCAAAAGGTGAACTTCGAACGAAATAATAAGTTTTGTTCATTTGATCGATGAAGCCGGTAATTTGAGATTGATTTGTGGAAATTCGAGCTCATCTCATGCCTATATACAAGCGAGAACTACGTCCACATTAAATATAGGTGGGTCATACCTTGAGGGGGTGAATTGAAACGAAGAGGCTTCGATTTATTGTGTGACTTGTGAAGATGCGAGACACGGTTTGACAAAGTTTTGATATCACATGTCAAGGGGGTGATTTTAAGGCCAAAATGTGACTTGCGATATCAAAGTACGAAACCGGTTATATATTTATGGTCAAGATAATATTTAATGTCGGCGAGCAAAACCGGACACGAAATGAGAGTTTCGGGACGCACGTTTAGCTTCAACGGAGGAAAGCTTCTAGATTATGTTTTTGTTTGGCTATATATAGGACATTTGTTGGTAGCTTTATGTGTGTGTTTTGTATGGTGTAAACAACCACCCAAGGGGAGCTCACCTTGGGTGGGATCAGTTCGTTTAATGTTATGAATCTTTTGTTACCGGTTACGGAGTCGTTCAATATTATCTTTATATATTTGTTCGGTCGTTTGTTTATACTGCACCCATCTCGAGCACTTATCAAGAACAAAGCCGTTCGTTGTCGGATCCGGTTTCAGGACCTATAATAATTGTAGGTCCCGACGCGGGTGGATCTAACAACTATTCTTGGATCAACCAAACTTAGTGTTAGCAGAGATCACACTAAGTTACCTTTGGTCTCGGATCTTAAGGTTATTTGTGGTTTGGAGAGAGTGTGTGAGAGAGAGAACTTAGAGAGAGGAGGCAAGATGGAAGATTGGCAAAAGGTTCTTGTTTCTCATGGCATGCTCTCTATTTATAGGAGAGCGTGCATGAGAAGCATGTTGATTAATCATATGCCCAATGGGCTTGTTTACAAGTGGCCTTGGGCCCAATACATACAAAAGTGACTTAAAAGCCCAAATACATAGACAATCCAATACAAAAGACTAAACATACAAAACGAGACCTAACAATCTCCCTCTAGTCTTTAGTATTGGAATCCGTCGGTGTCGTACACCAGACACTCGTCCTCGGTCAGTGGAAGTTCAACAAGTCTTCTGACGAACTTGTTGTAAGCTTCAACTATCCGGTCAGTGTTTTTTGACGACCAAGATCCTCGACGGTCCTAGCGGTGAGTTGTAGAGCTTCTTAACGTCCTCCATATGCAAACCCATAAGCTCGTGCTCGTCAAACACATGAGTCTCGTGCATATTCTGGCAGTGGATGATGGCCTCACCTGTCTTATTGTCGAACTCCCAGCCAATGAAGTCTCAGAGAGTGTTAGGAATATAGGGCTCACCATAATAAATTATGTGACAGTCGTTTGGTGCCCTATATCTCCACATGGTACGTGGTTCTCCGGTGGCTGGGTCGATCTCCCTTGGGTTCTTGAATGTGCGCCCCTTATTCAGCTCAAAATCCTTGTATCCGACCTTCAACTGATGATGAAGATGTGTGGTGATCCAACCTTCCAATGAATCATCATATTCTCCTGAGCCCAAATCTTTGCGAAGATAATTGATGTCAAGTTCTGGCAACGACTTCAGCTCTTGATGAGAGAGATATATGAGATCTCCGCTGTATCGTCTGATTGCCCAACAACCGTTCTCCTTGTTGTACTTCGCATACACGATCAGTGAGTCATCGTGATAAGGATAGTTGAGGGAGCAGGTGCTTGCACGACTTGACACGATGTGAGTTCTTCTTTTCTTCTTTGGTGTGGCCTGTGCCAAGTTGGCAGCTGGGTCGATGATGGGATCACTTGTAGGAGCCTCTGAAGCTTGAACTTGAACTGGAGGCGTGTCTGGATTCGGTGAGTCGTTGATGAAGAAGTCGTCTTCTACTGCCTCCTCCGCATTATGAGTGTGACCCAGTTCAATAGTCTTCCCGGATTCAATAAATGCATCCATTATACCTGCAATATTACCTGCAGGGAACAACTCATTATATATGCTGTCAATCTGTGAGTCGTGTTCCCTGACTTTGCTGGCAGAGTCGTGTGTAGCAGGGTCTTGAACATGTTCCTGAGTATGTGGAGGTGATTGAGTGTTACCTCCACCTCCTGCTGCACTGGCTCCAGCGTCTCCACCTTCTCCTCCTGCACCATCGTCATCATCTTCATCAAAACTATCATGGACATTGTTGTCCTCTTCATCGTCTTCATCATCATCACTCTCTTCGTCGTCACCATCTCCTCCTTGGTCATCACCACTAGCTTGAGCCTAAGGTTGTGCTGGTTGTTCAGGACCCAAGCTGGTACCCACAGTGCTTCCGGCTTGCCTAACCTATTGTACAATGCGACTAAAAGTTGCCTCGCCCTCCGAAGTCACAACTTGAGCTCCTTGCAGTGCCACGCTTGGTCCTGCAGTAGGTGGTGGTCCCCCTAATCAAGAAGTCTCACCAGACCTTCTCCAACTCCTAAACACAGCATCAAGCCTGTCCTCTAGGCCATGAAAGTCGTCATCATGCATACCTATAAGATCAGAGGCTGCTTGATGCTTGCTCACGAACTCCTCATTCGTCTTCAATTGTAGAGCATTCAGACGGTCATGCTCCTTGATCTTTTCTTTGATGGCCTCTATCTCGGTTCTGAACTGTGTATTCTCTGCTACAAGTGTACCGAGAGAGGCAGAGGAGGCAAGCTGACGTTCAAGCATGGCTACCCGAGAGTTGGTAGCCTTTTTCTCAATATCCCACTTCGTCAGCATGTCATCAATCTTCTTAAATAGACGTTTTCAAGAACGGTGGCAGCAGGCAACTCTCTTTCAAGTGTCTCAACCCTATCAGACACCTTCTTGTACTCAGCTCATTGATTTGCATTGTTTAGAACTTCTGTATTGAGCAGCTATTGTTGATTATGTATACGATCTTAGAGATTGTTGATCAGCATTCTTTGACTTTCAATGAGAGCATCATTGAGCTCCTTTTGTTCCTCTAAGACTTGAACTCTTGACACCAACTTGACATTAGCCACCTCATCTTCACGTTCCTTCTTCTTTTGAGTTCTTATGTACTCCAGCAACACCAACTCACGCTCAGCCCTTTTAGCGTTAGATTCCTCTAGGTCGATGATCCTATCGAGGATAGGATCAGCGTACACTGGAGGCGTCATGGTCTTTCCTGTGGTTATGGGCTTGGGTGAAAGGATTGTGGATGGTGGAGTAGCAGACATGATAGGTGGTGAGGCGGTCTGGAAAGGTAAGGTAATGGATTGAGTAAGTGATGGTGTGGTTGTGGAGGTGGCGGGTTTTGAGAATAGTGATGTGTAGGGTCTAGGTTCTAAATTTGATGGTGTTGGTTTTTTTGTAGGTGGTGAGGAGATAAAGGTTTGGCTCCATAGGCTTGTGGTGTGGATTGGTGAAAATGGAAGATGTAAAGATTGAGGTGGTTACGATTTCAGTGGTAGGTGGTGTGGGTGGTGTTGTGGTTTGGATTGGTTGTTCGGGTGGAGTGGTTGGTGGTGGTTGTGATTGAGGTGGTGATTCTGGTATTTGTGGTAGGAAGGTAGATATGGGTTGGTCCTTTGGTGAGGGTTCGGGTGAGGAGTCGGGTGAGTTATGGAGCATGGTTTTGGTTGGTTTGGATTTGGCTTTCTTTTTGGTTTTGGGTTTCTTGTAGACGAGGACTTGAATTTTTGCTACTTCTAAGTCTTTGAGGATTTTGGCTAGGGTTCTTGGTGAGGCAATGTGTGGGTCAGGGGTGGAGGAAGGCTTACCTTTCGTGGAAAGCTTGACGATGAGCTTGGATGACTTCTTGGAGTCTCCAAGTCTCTTGATACGCTTGAGGGGCTGCTGCTCTTCCTCTTCCTCTTCTTCAACTTCCTTGCCTTTACCAAAAGAACAGCCAACAAAAGGCTCGTCGGTTGCTTTCCGTTTTAAATCATGCTTGGCTTTTGTCCTTTCCTCTAGTGCTTCCTCATACGAATCTTGTTCAGCTTCATCCTCAACTTCAACTTCAGCCTCATCCCCAGCAGGCTCAGTCTCCTCAAACAAACCAAACTTAGGACCCGGTCTTGGTCCTTCATACTGATGACCTTTGCCTTTCGTGCTTAACAACACTCCAAAAATCGATAGCTTAATCTCGTGCACATGGTAAGGCTCGGGCCGTGGTTTCTTGTCTTTAGCCTTCTTGTGAGGTGGCCTGGGTGCATCAAGAATCATGTCATCTAGCAGCATTTGCACAAACCCCGGGTACATGACCCAGGTAGACTCGTTCTTTGCATTTTCCATCATACACAGAAATAACCTCCGTGAATAGTTGAATTTGTCCCGAGTGGTCAAAGCATACATAATCCGTACCCAGTCGACTCTCATACTGTCAAAACCTCCACGAATGTCTGCAAAACAGTGAGTCACAATGTGAAAGAGAAACCTCCAGTATGGCGGGAGGTGTTTCTTCTCCAGGCTCTTCCACTCAGTATCATATCCCATTTGAGTCACAAACTCACTCAACATGGCTCTGTCTCCCTTCTCATACATGTAATCTGGCTCATCTTTAATCTTCAACGCCTGTCTAATATCCCCTTCTGTAATTATCAAGGTTTTGCCTGCCACCTTTGTGCTTATTGAAAGGGCATCATCAGCAATAGTCGCAAAGGCCTAGAAATCTAGAACCCATTTGGAATAAATGGCAGGGTTCGCAGTAATAGCATACTCAAGGGGTGACTGTCTTAACCCCTTGACCATAAATGTGAACACCTTGTCATCTTTGTCTTTGGGAAGCCCGAAAGCACAAAATTGATTATGAACCTGAAATCATTCATTTAGATCATGAGAATCATCATTAAACAAAATTAATCAAGATGGGTTATATACAAATGTCTTAAGTATACAGAATTTACTTAACTTAATTAAATTTATATGGTTAATTAACTATGTATATTTTAGTTTTAAACAAGTTACAAGGTTAATTTTAATCTAGTAATAATTTTCTAAGTCCAATATGTACAATTACTATGTGTCCAAAACAATCCAAAGTCCAAACAGTCCATCAATACCAAACAGTCCAGTAGCTTTAGTCCAAAATTCTGAAAATTTTGCCAAGTATGAATTTTTCGCATGGATGTTATTTCACTTCGCATGGGTCCATGCGAAGCGAAACAGAAAGCCCATTCGCTTCGCATGATCCTAACCGAAGCGAAACAGAAATCTAATTCGCTTCGCATGAGCCTAAGCGAAGCGAAACAGAAATCTAATTCGCTTCGCATGAGTCCAAGCGAAGCGAAACAGAAATATATTTCACTTCGCATGCTTCATACGAAGCGAAAAAGCCTCTATATGCGAAAAACTTAATTTAGCCCGTTTTGATTCTTTTTCTTTTCCACATGGTCGTCTAGACCCGAATTGGAGTTATGGAGAGTTTGGGTCAAAACCCCTTTGGTTGACTTGGTCAATCGAACCCTTAGAAAGTCCGAACTAGCCATAGATCTACAAACTTGGTAAAAAAAACCTAAAACTAAAAATTAATGATGATAAACGAGATCTAAATGCCTAATAACAGTTTATAAACTTGATAACAACACAGATCTAAAAATCTGTCACTTAGATCTAGCCGACGGTTCGTTTGAACCGCTGTCTCAATCTCCGTGAGCCCAGAAACAGAGATGAGCAAACGATTGAAGGTGTTGTGATGTTATACCAAAGGTGTGGGTTCTAAATTCATGATCAAAGTGTGATATTGAGCCTGGATCTTGAAGGTGTTGATAAAAAGTTAGGGTTTTGAGAAGATAAGGAAGAGAGAGAAAGTGAGAGAGTAGAAAGTGAAAGGTTAGGTGAATAGTGAAAGAGATCTTTGGTGACCCATATATATAAGGTCAGCCTCTCTCACGATAAGGTCAAAACATCGCGAGTATTCACCGAAAATACACTCTCAGTCCTCGGTCTTTAAAAATATTTACAATTCAAACCCGGAAAACATTTACCCATCGAATCCAAGCAAATGTTTATTTTTTTAATTTTTCTTTTATCGGTCAGTAACTTGTTAATGTTTGCAATATCGATCTCTTTAACAGAACATGATAAACTAAAGTGAAATTTGATTTAAAAATGTAAAAATTAAAATTAAAATAAAATAAAAATGAAAAATAAAACATAAAATTAAAAATAAAATTACAACAAACCTTTTAAAATTTTAAGGTTTAGAAATAACTATTTAAAGGGATTAAAGTAAAATTACTATTAAATTAAATTACATAATTTCGTTAAGAACGATCACAACGTGGAATCATATTGATTTGCAAAGCCCTAGATCGCGTTTCCATTTTGATATTATTATGTCACAAACTCATCACCAACTGTAGATATTGTCCGTTTGTTTAACTTGACACATGTTTTGATTTCAAAGTGATAGCACTGGTTCAACCAAGAACTTGATATTCAAAGGCGGCTTAGTCAGTCCCCAAAAGGAGCTTTCAGTAGCCCTGATTCAAGGACTGATCAAGCTGATAGTGAACCCAGTGAAATGGATGTGAGATCCAAAGTAAATAAAGTAAAACACAAAAAGAAACCTTTTTGGAAATCCAAAAAGGATAAATTCAAAAATGATCCTAAGACTGTAAAGTCTGAAGATTCACCAAAAACAGTTTCAAAATCAAGAAAAGAATAGTCTAAAATTCCCAAAACCAAGGAACAAGTTTTTGCTTGCATTCCTAAGGACTGCTTTTCATCAAGTGAGGCTCCAACAAGAAATAAATGGTTTTCAGGAAATAAAATTAAGTTTGGTCGGTTTACGGTTGAACTTCCTGGGACAAAAGTATCCCAGGAACCCATGTCTATTTAAACACTTAGTGCATGCAGGGTCAATCAAGGAGGACTATCAATAGTATTAGGTACCTAGATAGTGATTGCACCCGACATATGATGGAAGACGAACCCTTGCTATTTGATGCTAAACCATTCGATGGCGTGTTCGAGTCTTTCATAAGCGACATGGGAGGATAAACTTCATGGAAGGGAAGCCTTTCTTAAATGGTTCAACAACAACTTATCGAGCGTTTCTCAAACTAGCCTCGTCCAACTGCTTCTCTCAAGTGATGGATCTAGCATCAGCTGTTGGGTCTCGGTTTGAATCTCTTCAACTTTGTTATAAATGTGATAATGCATGCTTAAGATAGTCCATCTGACAACAACTTTGCTTACCTTTTCACTAAAACCATCGATCATGCTCGATTTGAATTTCAGTTCGAATAGATCGGCATGATCAATTTTGATTAAAGCAACCTATCTATCCTTTTTGTTTTAAATTCTAAATATTTTTAAAATATGTCACAATTTTAGATGTAGAAAATTGAGTTAACTTTAACTCACCAAAAAGATTTTAAATTTATTTTAAAAAAAACTAAAATGAGTCATCTGACTTACCAAAAAGATTTTATATTACTTTTAAAAAAATCTAAAAGGAATTGTCCATTTAGAGGGAGCTCCTGCTTAGAGGGAGTCGGATAATTAACATTTTCAAATTTTGAGAAATTGATCCAACCCTTGGAAAATGATAAGAAATTATCTCTAATGATTCTAGCACATGAAAAGAGTAGATCAAAAGGCAACAAGATCATTGTTTGATGTGTAGATAGGCTTAACAAATGAGTAAATGTCAGGTGATATAAACTTAAACACTCGCCTATGCTATTGGTTGTATGTTTATGAAGCGGTTGCATGATTCCGTTGAAGTCATATCAAGGAAGGTTCAAATGTAATTAAACATTTCATACCCAAGCCTCTCTTTACCTGATCACAGTTG
Organism: Bidens hawaiensis; assembly: GCF_021521415.1. NCBI lineage: Eukaryota > Viridiplantae > Streptophyta > Magnoliopsida > Asterales > Asteraceae > Bidens > Bidens hawaiensis. The sequence goes on along the minus strand of NW_027505877.1, from coordinate 132,289 downwards.
TCTTATGAAAATCCGTGTCATTTTTGTATTTTATTGAGTCAAGAAAAGTGTCAAGAAAATAAAAAGAAAAGAAAAACAAAAGGAGTCAGAAAACTCATAAAAATCAAGAAAAAGAGTCAAGAAAAAGAGTCAGTCTACGGATTTTTAACTTCTGCTTTATTTCTTTATTTATTTTTGATTCAAGCCTTGGACTTTTTACGTTTGTAGTCATACAAGATCTGATTGTTAAGGCCCTGAATCTTCTGCTTTGTTTTATTTTTTTTTCTTTTGTTCAAGCCTTGGACTTTCTCTGCACGATAATATGGTATTATCCGACCTGATTGTTAAGGCCCTGAACTTCTGCTTTATTTTAATTTTTCTAGATCGAGTCAAGTGTACAAAAATAAAGTGTCAAGTGTGTTAATAAGTGTACTGTGATCAAATAAGAAAGGTTTAAGTCAAGTTGAGATGATATGTTAACACAAAGTAAGCCCGAGGAATGATGAAATCAGTAACATGTGTGACTAAGTGGGGACCACATAAGCATCGTGCCTAATTGTACCTTAACGTATCATGTTGGCATCCAAATCCTTGTTAAGTTTAAAGTTGACAAATTATATCTACAATCGACTTTAGGTTCTTGGCATAAGAATGTCCAAATAAAAGTGTGATCTAGAACTTTAACAGATAATGTGATTCCGTGTCATGATCTTTCTCACTAAAATAATTTAGTAAATTCTTTTGTAAATATTATTATATATAATATTAATTTCATCTTTACTCCTATCTTTTATTGTTTTATTTTCTTCTGTTTTATTTTATGTTTCAACTAGATAAATTATGTATATATTTTCATAATTTTAAAATATATGAAAATGCCAAAAAGATTTTACGTAACACCCCGGCTAAAGCGGAAACGCCCGAGTGTGACGTACAGATTGCCCAAACACACGTGGCATTATTAAGTGACCATAATGTCATTAATTCATTAAAGCATCATGTAACACAAGTTCAAATAAGGATAAAACTTGAAATTAAATCATAATTAAAACAAATGTCTCGTTTCTTAAATAACCTAGGTATTCTAAGCGTCTTCTGGTCCTTCATCCTCTAATCATGGTACCTGTAACATATGTATAAAATATGGTCAGCTATAAATATAGCTGGTGAGATTTCCACAGTTTAAATACTACGTAAAATCCATACAATTCCATTAAAACTTGTGAAATGAGCACATAAGGGTTCTTTACACTCGATGCAATGGACCTGAGTGTAAAGAACAAGCGAAGGTCCTTTCCAGTTAGGGCTACCAACGTACTTGGATAATGAGGTCCCTTTTCCACTCGATACAAATGGACCAGAGTGCAAAGGGGGGCGTATGATCATACTTAATGAGACAGCCACTTGAATTCCATGTATATAACAATTAAACAAATAAGCACACAAGTCCATGATTGTATTGTAGTTTCTAAGTAATCGAAGTAATAATACTTGAATTTTATAATGGATGCATATGCCACCCTAAAACATTAAAACATTCAAAAAGGGGTTGTGAAAACTCACCTTAGTAATTGAAGTGAAAAAGGAATAAGAATAACTCAAAGGCGTCAAAAGAAACCGAAGCGGTCAATCCGTACGAACTATAAATAAGAATAAACACGAAATTTAACGACTATTCTAACGGGATTTTAAGGTTGATTAATGGCATGAATAATTTTAGAAGTTAGTTACTATTTTATTATAATTTTATGGCTCTTAAATTATTAAATTATTATTTATGTTTTAACGGAAATCGGTTGTTAATATGATTTTAAGTATTTTAACGGCGAGGACATAAATTTTAAACATTCGAAATACTTGAACTATTGATTATAAGTTATAATTATAATTATTTCGTTGACGAAGCAATTTTTAGAAATTTAAAGTTTATCTTACATTTAATAAGCGATTTGTAAGTATGGTTTACGAAAACGAGGAACTTGGTTTTTAAATGTGAAATGGTGAGTTATATTTTATATTTAATTTAGATAATTTTTATTTAACTTAAAAAGGTTTTTATAAATTTTATTTTGATTTTTAATTGATAAAAAAAAGTTAATTAATAGTTAATAAACTGGATTAAATAATAAAAAAATAAGCCTGTCCTGGGTTTCGAACCCGGGTCTTGGTGTTGTATGTTCCGTGTGTTATCCACTGCTCTAGACTTCATATTCGTTAAGAACATGGTTTTAAATATATATATATATATATATATATTTATATATATATAAGCAGATTTTGATAGTTTTATTTAATACCAATAATAATATAAACAGTTAAATAAAAAGAAGGGTAAGAGGACGCGTGACCCGGGTTTCGAACCCAGGTCTGGACTTTGTAACGTGAAGGCCTTAACTAGTTGATCTGTTTGAAACATTCATTATAGGTTTAATAAAAATTATATACATATAATATTTCAGGTTCTTCTTCTTCAAGAAAAACCCTAGATTTGCAATTGAGTAATTCGTTCTGTGTTTGATCAAATTAGTTTAGGGTTATTGATTATAGGTTAAACGACATTAACAAGCATATATTAATACCTTATAATATTTTGTTTTGATCGAAACCCGGAAGCCGGAAAATAAATTAAAGAAGCTCCCAATTACAGAAAATTCGGTGTATTAGAGAGGGATTGAGAAGTGTGAGCGAGTTGGTTAGAGGTCTAGGCACCTATTTATACTAAGGGAAGGAGCATCTGAGTGTTAATTCGTTTGATTTGGTTTCTGGATTTTCCGGCGGGGATCGCGGTTATGATTAACGCGGCTAAAGGTTGTTATGGTATAATTAACACAATAGATATCGATGTATTAACGAAGGAAATAAGTTTTATAATATTTAATTTAGTTTAAAACAGGTTTTAGGGTGGCCGGCGGCCACTCCGCCGACCGGAGGATCACCGGAAAAACGTGACCTGGGGACGGGAAGGGATAGTGTTGGGTTTGATATTATTATTTAATTAATATATTTTAAATAGCATTTTCATTTTAAACCCTCAAGTTCCAAAATATTTTAAGTCGAAGTTTATTATTTAAACTTTCATTTTTAACCTAAACTTTATAATTTAAATTGTATAGATTTCGGTTTTGGAAAGCTTATGCGTTTAAGTGGGTTATCGATAAGCCTCGAGATTTCCTAAATAACGGAACGTAGTAATAAATGAACGAAAGTTGAACACAAATGTCGGGAATACTTTTATTAATGATAAATAATACAACGAAACGACCCAACGGGTCGGGTTTACAAATACAAATACGAATAGAAAATTGACGAATGTCACAGCATTCCCTACTTTTGAAAATTTCGTCCCGAAATTACGCAAAAGAATCTGTATCAAACAAATGGGGATACTTAGTTCGCATTTGGTCTTCCTGCTCCCAAGTAAATTCAGTGCCTCGTTTAGATTCCCAACGAACCTTTACCAAAGGTATACGGCTACGTTTGGTCTCTTTGTCCATGCGGTCCATGATTTCCACTGGCTTCTCAACAAAGTGCATAGATTCATCGATGCGCACTTCGTCAAGTGGTATGTGAAGATTTTCCTCGGCTAAGCATTTCTTAAGGTTCGACACATGGAACGTCGGATGAATATTCGCGAGTTCTTGTGGAAGTTCAAGAGTATAGGCCACGCTACCAACACGATTGAGAATTTTGAAAGGTCCAACATATCGAGGAGATAGTTTTCCCTTCTTACCGAAACGAACAATACCCTTCCAAGGAGATACCTTGAGAAGAACACGATCACCAACGTTGAACTCAAGAGGTCGTCGACGATTATCCGCATAGCTCTTTTGACGACTACGAGCGGCTAATAAATTTTGTCGAATTTGTGCGATTCGATCGATGGTCTCTTGAACAAGTTCGGGACCAGTGATTTGGGTTTCACCAATCTCATTCCAGCAAATCGGAGAACGAAACTTACGACCATAGAGTGCTTCGAATGGAGCCATACCGATGCTCGTATGAAAACTATTATTGTAGGAGAACTCAATCAAATGAAGACGAGAATACCAGTTTCCACCAAAATCCAAAACACAAGACCTAAGCATATCCTCAAGCGTTTGAATCGTCCGCTAAGATTACCCATCAGTTTGAGGATGATAGGCGGCGCTAAGGTCCAAACGAGTTCCCAACGCGGTTTGCAAAGATGACCAAAAGTGAGAAGTAAAACGACTATCACGATCGAAAATAATACGCAAGGGTACACCATGACGACACACGATACGTTGAACATAGATATGAGCGAGTTGATCAACCGAGAATTTTTTCATTGATCGGACTTAGTCAGACGGTCAACAATAACCCAAATTCTATCGTGGCGGTTTCGAGTGGTTGGAAGTTTAAACATGAAATCCATGGTCACATCTTCCCATTTCCAAATCGGGATGTGCGGTTGCACGAGTAAACCAGACGGTCGCTGATGCTCGGCCTTAACTTTAGCGCAAGTAAGGCACTTTGCGACGTACAATGCAATGTCTTTCTTCATACCGGGCCACCATAATGTGGACCGTAAGTCGAAATACATCTTATCCGCACCGGGAGGAATAGAATATCGCGACTTATGAGCTTCGTCCATGATGAAAGTACGAAGATCGTCACGATTGGGAACCCACAAACGATTAAGGTAATACAACAAACCATCGCGCTTAGTTTCGAGTTGAAGCTCAGCGCCACAAGACATTTCATCGTGCATATTACCCTCGGTGACCGAGACATGTTGAGCTTCAAAGATTTGGAGTTGGAGATCGGTTTGGATGGTCACACTATGAAGCAAGATAGATTTCACATGAGTTTTTCGGCTAAGGGCATCGGCTACAACATTCGCTTTACCGGGGTGGTAGCGAATTTCGCAGTCGTAATCACTAAGTAATTTGGCCCATCGACGTTGCCGCATGTTTAAATCCTTTTGGTCAAAAATGTGTTGAAGACTCTTGTGGTCGGTGAATACCACACATTTTGTGCCATAAAGGTAATGTCTCCAAACTTTTAACGCAAAAACCACAGCACCGAGCTCGAGATCATGCGGCGTGTAATTCCTTTCATGAACTTTGAGTTACCGTGAAGCGTAGGCGATGACTTTACCTCGTTGCATAAGGACACAACCGAGGTCTTGATTAGAAGCATCGCAATAGACAACAAAGTCCTCGTTGCCCTCGGGGAGAGCAAGGATCGGCGCATCGCAAAGCATACGTTTGAGAGTTTGAAAGGCTTCATCTTGCTTTGGTCCCCACACGAAAGGCTTATCCTTGTGAGTCAAAGCGGTTAGGGGCAAAGCGATCTTGGAAAACTTGAGGATGAAGCGACGATAATAACCCGCAAGACCAAGAAACAAACGAACTTCGGTAGGAGAGGTTGGAGTTTTCCAATTCTTAATGGCTTCGATTTTGGCGGGGTCAACCTGAATACCCTTTTCGTTTACTATGTGCCCCAAGAACGGAATTTCGCTCAACCAGAATTCACACTTCGAGAACTTCGCGTAAAGTTGTTCCTTCCTCAAGAGATCAAGGATGGAATGAAGGTGCTTTGTATGCTTGGTTTTGGACTTAGAATATATGAGGATATCATCAATAAAGACAATCACGAATTTATCCAAGTATGGCTTGCATACGCGGTTCATGAGGTCCATATATACAGCAGGTGCATACGCGGTTTTGGACTTAGAATATATGAGGATATCATCAATAAAGACAATCACGAATTTATCCAAGTATGGCTTGCATACGCGGTTCATGAGGTCCATAAATACAGCAGGTGCATTGGTTAACCCAAAGGGCATAACCCAAAACTTGTAATGTCCATATCGCGTTCGAAAGGCACTCTTGGGTACATCATCTTCATGTACGCGTAGTTGATGATAACCCGAACAAAGATCAATCTTGGAGAAGCAAGAAGCTCATTGAAGTTGATCGAAGAGATCATCGATGCGAGGCAAGGGGTAACGATTCTTGACCGTAAGCTTGTTGAGCTCGCGATAGTCGATACACATACGGAAGAAATCATCTTTCTTCTTGACGAACAACACATGTGCGCCCCATGGAGACGAACTAGGGCGAATGAACCCTTTTTCCGAAAGTTCTTGGAGTTGGGTAGACAATTCTTGCATCTCGGAGGGTGCAAGACGGTAAGGAGCCTTTGCAATCGGAGTTGCACCAGGCACAAGATCGATGCGGAAATCAACTTCTCGAACGGGAGGAAGACCAGAAACGTCATCGGGAAACACTTCGGGATACTCGCGAACAACCGGAATGTCTTCAATCTTTTTCTCCTTCTTTTCAACAACGTGAGCCACAAATGCTACATACTTCTTGCGTAAGTACGTTTGGGCTTGAAAACAAGTTATGAGGTTAAGACTCGATGGAGAAGGCTTTTCACCAATAACATGAAGGGTTTGACCATCGGCAATCGGAATACGAATTATCTTCTCGAAGCAAACGATTTCAGCACGGTGAGAGGACAACCAATCCATGCCTACTATGATGTCGAAACTTCCCAATTGCATCGGGATGAGGTCGATTGAGAACGTGTGGCCATTAAGATTCATCTTGCAACCTTGAATAACATAATCGATCATCACGGATTTACCGTTCGCTACCTCAACGGTGTATGAGCTCTTAAGTTTAGATCGAGGCTTAGCAAGCAAGGACTCAAATTCAAAAGACACAAAACTCATATCGGCACCGGTATCAAATAAAATGGTTGCAAAGTGGTCGTCCACAAGAAACGTACCGTTCACCACATCGCCGTTTTGTTGTGATTGGTGGGCATTCATCATGAAAGCACGCCTACGGTTATCTTGAGGAGCTTGAACGGCTTGAGCGACTTGAGCGGCTTGAGCCTCTTGAGGTGCAGGTTCTTGAATAGCTAGCAGTGGTGAAGCTTGATTAGCCATCAATTGAGGAACTTGTGGCTGAATCGCTTGGTAGGCTTGGTAAGCTTGGAGCTAGAATTGCGGAGCAGGAGCCAGCCGAAGTGTGTTCACGTTTGCGAGTCGTGGACACGCACTACGAAAGTGGCCAAGTTCACCATAATTATAGCAAGCCCGCATTTGGTTAACGGGTTAGGCATATGGCACGGGTCGGGGATTTGGTTGAGCAACCCTCGGGGGAGCCGCTATGGTGGTTTCACAACAGGTGGTACTAAAATGCCCGAAACGGTTACAACGGTTGCATTGACGGCAAGCAGTATTCGCCGAATGGTGACGAAGGCAAGTGGTGCAATGGGGATGGGGTCCATTATAAGGCTTCTTGAAAGGTGGTGCGGGGTTGGTTTGGGGTTGAGGTGCGGCTTGTTGGGTTAGCGCGTAGTTCTTGCGCTTCCTTTCGCGGTGATGGGTGGAAGAGTAAGCAGGTTTGGATGGTCCGGGCTTGGTTTCTTTTGGTTCAGCAGCAGGTTTTTCGATCGGTTTCTTGGATGATTTCAGTGTCAAAGTCCCGGCTTTGACATGGTTGTCGGTTAATGTAGCGGCCAGATTGATTGCGTCGCCAAGTTCCTTAGGCAAACTACTGAAAACACTTTCTTAGATCTGTCTCGGTGGTCCCCTAATGTACTTATCGATGGCACGCGAGGTAGGGGTAACAAGATGCGGAACCAACACACTAAGCTCGTTGAAACGAGAGGTGTAAGCAGAGTGCTCACCACCCTCTTGTTTAAGGTTCCAAAACTCAGCCTCCAAATTCATAAGCTCATTTGGAGGGCAAAACTGTTGGGTCATGAGATCCTTCAATTCGTTCCATGGCAAGGCCATGGCAGCTTCAGTACCGTGGTTTGTCTTTTCCTTGACCACCATGTAAGTGCGCCTTCCTCGAACATACCTGTAGCGAATCGGGTTCGCTTATCATCAGGACATTCAATTTGGTAAAACACGCTTTCCATCTTTTTGTACCACTAAAGTAGGGCAGTGGCACCTTGAGTTCCATTAAACTTGGTAGGTTTGGCATCAGTAAAGTTCTTGTAGGTTACAACGGGAGCTGAAGGAGGGGGAGGAGGAGGGGTAACGTTAGCCATGATGTTCTGGTGCATCTGGGTCATGATATTGGGGAGGACCGTTTTCAGGTGCTTGGTGATCTGGGAGGTTATCTTGCGGCTAGAGGTTCCAGATGATCGACGCTTAAGGTTGCGGGAAGCCATTCTGCGAACAAAGGTTTCGAAAATCGTGAGACTCGGAAGAGTGCATGATATACATAAAGAAAATAACTCTTTTGTAAAGTTTGTTAAAATATGAAAACCATAAATACAATAATTGTTGTGAGGAACTTAGAGTTTTCATGAACCACCATGGACCCTTGTGTTCCAACACAACATCGAAATTTCGAAAATAAATCGAACCAATAGCTGGGTATTCGTGTATCACCACGACTTGACAGACTTTCGGTTAAAACACATTGTAAAACATAGAGGGTCAAAGTCACACGTTGCATGAACCACCATGACTTGTATGACCCCTAAGAGTGCAATCATATCCTTATCACAAAAAGGACATGATCACGATTGAAAACATAAAGTGGTGAATCGTATGGCGTTTGGTGTGGTATGCTTTGGCCTAATAAGTTTCATGCCCTTCCCGAACCCTCCAGGTAAGCAACCAGGTCCTGCAGCTGATTGGGATTTATACGCATTGCTTATCCTTAGGTTTCATGAACCTTGGTGTCAAGAGTTCAGGAAACAAGCACGTCCCCCTTCCAGTTAGTACATACCCGCCACGACGAGTCATCTTTATGCAGAGTATTATCGGAACACCATAATAGAAATTGTTTGAAAATTTTGAAAATTTTTGCTTTTAGGCATAAGCCTTGGACTTGTGTGTGCTTTGTGTACATGAGGCGTAAACGAATTAAGCAATACGATAATAGTATGTGCGTTCAAACAATCAAGTAAAGGCCCACATAATTTCTAATCATGTAACCTAAACAATTTAAACAATTAAGCTATAGCTAATCTTAGAGCACAACGTCTAATGCCCTATCTTATAGCCACGGCTCTGATACCAATCTGTAACACCCCGGCTAAAGCGGAAACGCCCGAGTGTGACGTACAGATTGCCCAAACACACGTGGCACTATTAAGTGACCATAATATCATTAATTCATTAAAGCATCATGTAACACAAGTTCAAATAAGGATACAACTTGAAATTAAATCATAATTAAAACAAATGTCTCGTTTCTTAAATAACCTAGGTATTCTAAGCGTCTTCTAGTCCTTCATCCTCTAATCACGGTACCTGTAACATATGTATAAAATATGGTCAGCTATAAATATAGCTGGTGAGATTTCCACAGTTTAAATACTACGTAAAATCCATACAATTCCATTAAAACTTGTGAAATGAGCACATAAGGGTTCTTTACACTCGATGCAATGGACCTGAGTGTAAAGAACAAGCGAAGGTCCTTTCCAGTTGGGGCTACCAACGTACTTGGATAATGAGGTCCCTTTTCCACTAGATACAAATGGACCAGAGTGCAAAGGGGGCGTATGATCATACTTAATGAGACAACCACTTGAATTCCACGTATATAACAATTAAACAAATAAGCACACAAGTCCATGATTGAATTGTAGTTTCTAAGTAATCGAAGTAATAATACAAAGTCCTAAATAATGGAACGTAGTAATAAATGAACGAAAGTTGAACATAAATGTCGGGAATACTTTTATTAATGATAAATAATACAACGAAACGACCCAACGGGTTGGGTTTACAAATACAAATACGAATAGAAAATTGACGAATGTCACATTTTAAGTTTTTATTGTGTTCGTACATATTCTATTAAACCTTGTTTTATTCAAAATCATGTGTTTTGTTGTCAATGTCGTTAATGCAAAGTTTGTTGGAAAACCTAGGACTTAAACAAATCATCTACAAGTTGAGGGACTGAAATTGGGAGGGCCTGTGAACGAATTTTTCTTTGACCCTCGAGAGGGTCTGTGAACGAATCTGATTCGTTCTAAGTTTTGTGCAGTGGTACATGGACAGGTAGATCAAGATTAATTTCTGCTTGGAGTTGCAGATGCTAAAGCGCTTAAAGGAAAATGAGAACGTGAAAGTTAGTGGTTGAACCTAAAGATGAACTGATCGTGTTTGAAGACAAGGAAAGAAACCAGTCGGCTCAAGAAAGTCAACAAAAAGAAGATTAGATGTCGAGCCTCCCGCATCTGATGTTTCTAAAATTTTCCGTTGTCGATCCTTTCCAGAAAATAAAATTGAAGTTCAAGTCTACAAGACTGGAAAATAAAGAATTTGTCAAAATCCAGTCTTGTTCAAGATCTTGGATCAAGACAAATACTAAGTTTCAAGAAATAAAGACGAAGCAAAGAACTTGACGAAGGTTCCTTGACATACTCAATCCTATAGGGAGATTGTAGGGCCAATATTCTATATTGTTTTTAGGATTGTGTATGTCGTTCTAGTTTACTTTTAGACAATGTTTTACGTACTCGGTACGTTTATTTTGTAAGTATTGGAGAAATAGGGACCCTATAAAAGGGTCACTTACCATTTATCCAAACAACCCTTTTTCACAACTCAAGATAACCCTTTGGAAATAAAACTCTCTCCACCCACTTCTCATTTTTCTCTCTTTTAGAATAACAAAACTAAAATCCAAGATTCGAGTGTCGTTAGTGATTTTTGCTAACCAACAATACGGATTGATCCGAGTCAAGTTGTGATATCCATTTAGAGAACCTACACCTAGCGCCTACTGCCACGCTACTTGGATTAGTGTTGAATTGTCATTGAGATCCGGTATAAAAGACACTTAGAATCATTACTTTTTGTTGAAACCCACTAAATCAAAAAATAAAAAATAAATCTTTTTCAGCATCTCGCAAGCTCATCAATTTTAATTTTATATTCGAGAAAGTATTAAATAATGGATTTTATTTTATTTGTTTATTTTATTATTATTATTATTATTATTATTATTATTATTATTATTATTATTATTATTTTGTTGTTGTTGTAAGGGATTACGGCTTAAATATTTTGGAAAATCTTCCAACTAATTATTTCTTAAGGATTAAGAGTTGAGTTATAACTTATACGTGTTGTTGTGAAGAAGAAGGTGATGCGTTTCAACACTTTCTTTTACAATCTAAGAGCATTCTTATCCCATCCTCTATCTCTGAATCAAAAGTACACTAAAACTCACTTTATTTTCTCTCTTTATTTCAATTAAATAATACTTTTTATACCTTTTACCATTACCTTTTCTCTTTTCTTCACTCACAACCACTTTCAAAATATATTAAAAATTATAGGGGATGAACGGTAACTTTTCAAATATACAAAAAAATCACTACTTTTTCTAAAATATAAAAACTCTTCACTCACAACATCCTGAATCACTTTTTAAATTATAAAAACACCCATCACAAAATATAAGGGGTTGGATGAGAATGCTCTAATTCCATCTAGTTTCTTCATCAAACACGTCAACTCTCTATTTTACATTCTTTTAAGGTCATATAGTGTACAATGGGTCAAGTTATTTCAAAAGGGGGGGGGGGGGGGGGACAAAAATAAGAAAAATGAGAAGGATTTGTAGCTACATAAAAAAAACTTTTAAAAAAAATTAATAAAAAAATCATAACTTAAAATTTAATGATAAAATTAAAAACAGAAAAATGTTTCCACCGTCTTTCTCGTTCTCAAAAAAAAAAAACAATGTTGAGTGAAAAACATCATTGTGTCTTTTTCTTAATCATTGTGTTTATTTTTCCTTGGCATTGTGTCTTTCTTTTTCTTGATATTGTGTTATATTTTTCAATCTATTGTGTCTTTTGTTTATTTTCGTCATTATGTCTTTTTTGTCGTTTTTTTTGAACGGGATCGATGAGGGAAACATTTTAGTTTTTTAAATTTTTTAAATTTTTATTTATATTTTTTAGTTATGATTTTTTATTATTTTTTTAAATTTATTTTTAAGGGTTTTTTATGTGGTCAGAAATCTTTCTCATACTTCTCATTTTTGTTTACCTTTGTATTTTAACTTTACCCACCATGTATATCTCTTGGATTAATTACAATAGCCGATAAATATGTAGTATTCTTTTCATTTTTCTTTTTTTTTATCAAACTTTCGACTACTGTATGCATGATTTAACCCATAATCATCAACACAACTAGTGAACCAAATATTCTCATTTTTGTTTCCCTTTGTATTTTAACTTTACCCACCATGTATATCCCTTGGATTAATTACAATAGCCGATAAATATGTAGTATTCTTTTCTTTTTTCTTTGTTTTTTTATCAAACTTTCGACTACCGTATGCATGATTTAACCCATAATCATCAACACAACCAGTGAACCAAATATTCTCGAATGACTTCCAACTTTCATGCTATTTTTACACGCTTAAGGGGGAGTTTGATTTGGAACAACTTTGAGTATGATTCTAGACATTACCATAGCAATCTTATTACTGTTTTTTGTAACATGTTTTGTTCTAGCATATATAAAGTTTGTTGTTCCTACGAGTTCCATTTTATTCACATAAAGTGTTGAATTCGTTACAACAAAATTCTCTGCATCTATTTGTTCTTAGTGCGTACCTGGATACAGTTTTCATTTGATTTTTTAACAAGCTCACTAAATACTTATTCATTTCAAAAGCATTAGATTTCTTGTCAACAAATACACCCAACTCATTCTCGTCAGATCATCATTAACAGTATAAATTACATACTACGTACCTCCAAAACTTGGAGTTTGTAATGGTCCAAATAAATCAACATGAACAAGCTCGAGCTTGAGTGAGGCTCTCTATGCATTGTGAGGGAAAGGTATCTTGCTTTGTTTGCCATATACACATTTCATATAACTGAAGAAACGAGAGAAAACAAAGTTTCATTTTTTGATTCACAATCGTTAGCTTGTTACAACTGAATTGCACGTTTACAGGATATTTATAGGTTTCCAATGGGTGTAATACCCCCTCCTAGACTGACGTGATGTTTGGGGATTAACTACCCAAACTTAGGTTAAAACTAATAATACAACTATAAAACTACTTACATATTTAACACCTAATTTTTGCTAATATCATAATATTTAGGATAATATCTAAATTATCAATTCCAACAATAACCTCGAAATCCGGCGCTCCATGCACCATTCCCTTTTCTAATAGATAATTTAATGGAAAATCACCAAAATAACCTAGTTTGACACAAAATTTTAGATATAACTCATGTTCTATAAAAATCCTTAAAATGGTCTAAAAATCTGGAGAAGAACTACACGACTCACGATCTTGAACTTGTGTAAGGCCCCGAACCCGGTAGCCCTACGTTAGCGTCGGATTTACTCATAAACACAGTTCTTACAAATCAGAGTTCATTAAAACTTTCGCGGAATATAAGAACTTTCATGAAACGTTACAGCAATCCAAAACTTGCCTTAATTAAACATTATTGTCTTTCAAAATAAACGTCAATTACATTATAACATCTTGAGTCTTCAGATGCCTGTCTCCTATTCGCCCACCATGTGCCCGCTCAAGCTAGCTATCTCATTCTACTCACCTGCGTGCATACTAAAAGTCAGCTACGCTGAGTGAGTTCTAGTTAATCGGACGCCGTACAATACATACACATACATACATATCCGAAGATACATAGCCATACTCAATCCGTTACCCTACTACCGTACATACATACATAACTACAATCACTAACCTCAGTCTACCGAGAGTACGTTCATAGTCCGCCGTCTATACCTGTACTCAAGGTCGTGAACACGTAAAAAGTCCGCAGTCCTTACCTATGTTCACCATTCATGGTACGTGCAAGGTCCGCGGTCCTTCCCTATACCATCCTTCATCCACAACACGTACAAGGTCCACAGTCCTTCCCTATGTTGCAACCTAATTCATAGCACGTACGAGGTCCGCAGTCCTCCCCTATGCTACCACATCACAAATACAGCACGTATAAGGTCCACAGTCCTTTCCTATGCTGATGCCTATCTATAATACGTATAAGGTCCGCAGTCCTTAACTACGTTGTCGTCTATTATCTGTAACACGTATAAGGCCCACCGTCCCTATCTACGTTTACATCTATCATCTACATTACGTATAAGGCCCGCAGTCCTTAACTACGCCATCACCAGCCGAGTCTATGCCCGACAGAAGCTAGAGGGATTTGCCATCCTAACTTACTATGTCGAACGTAGAACTCACATACCATTCGTGTACCTGTATACACATACTTCACATATACAATAATTACATTATAGCATAAGAACACTCTAGGCGTTCTTTACATCATTCATTTAACAACCATACCCCTTGTCGATACGTGCAATATCCGAAGATCGTTCACGCCCCGACAAGTATTCATTTGTAATGTTCATACATGTTCGATATATAATATTCGTACCTTTATTTTTAACCTGACAGTACGCGCAATATCCGAAGATCGTTCGCGTACCGAAAAGCAATCATTCATATCCATCACATATATCACATATGGCATACACTTATCACTTAGGATAAATGTATTAACAACACATCGAGTATGCACACAGCCCCGAAAACATAACAAGGAATGGGGCTAGAAACTCACCTGAACTCTGCTTCTTCCTCCGATAGTTGTAAATCTCTTCTTTAACTGAGCTCGGCTGACTGTATAAGTTACACGTATCAATACTCGCCTGATCTAATCTGGTGGCCTAGTATTAGCTTACTTTTACTTATCGTTTTAATCTATTTTCTAATCGAACTTGACTTTAGGCGAAGTTAAACCTTAGGCGAACTTAGCTTTAGGCGAAGTTAAACCTTAGGCGAACTTAGCTTTAGGCGAAGTTAAACCTTAGGCGAACTTAGCTTTAGGCGAAGTTGTCATCAGGCGAACTTAGCTTTGCAGGCGAAGTTTTCATCAGGCGAACTTAGCTTTGAAGGCGAAGTTCATCAGGCGAACGTAGCTTGCAGGCGAAGTTGTCGGCAGCAGCTACTGTTCGTTCTTAAATCTTCGTTTCTTAACCAAATAACTCGATTTAGGTATCCACGGAATCGTCTGACCAGCGCCTGCAAACCCCAACCATCAAATCGACCTAACATCGATGTTTAAAGGGTGCGATTTAGGCATATAGGTTACGGGTTCTTTTATCAATCAATTAACCCATCAAATCATAACCATTTTCAGTAAGTTTAGCTTTGTTGGATTCGTTTTTACCATACAAACACAGATCTATCATTTCTATACTAATCCAAACCTAAACGAACAAGTTCTCAATATAAACGTACCGTAAATGAGTCGAACTACGAACACGAGCTGGTCTTGTTGCTTTGGTTCGTCACGACGATCTAGCACCAACAAGCTCGGGTCCTCGCCTTTGGATCTTGGTTCGGGTCGTGTGTGTTTTGGGTGTGTGTAGAGATTAGGATGGATAAATGGATGGAATGGAAAGGATTGGGGTTTAAGGGGGTATTTATACTCCCTCAAGCCCATGGACCGAAGGCCCATATTTCCTTTTGGTCCATATCCAATCCCATCTAATTATCCTACTAAGTCTTCATATTATGCTATTATTATTATCGTTCCTCTAACTCGTTTATTTCACCCGACAAAATAATATATTAAATATTACTTTAGAAATTTCGGGATGTTACAACTTGGTGCCGCTGTTTTCGCACTCAAAATTTGGAGACATTACCTTTGCGTAACGAAATGTGTGGTTTTTACCGATCACAAAAGCCTTCTAACACATTTTTGACCAAAAAGATCTCAACATGTGACAACGACGATGGGCTGAGTTACTTAGTGACTATGATTGCGAGATTCGCTATCATCCCGGTAAAGCGAATGTCATGGCCGATGCCCTTAGCCCGAAAGGTTAATGTCAAATCCGTCTTGCTTCTTAGCATCACCGTTCAAACCGATCTCCAAGCCAAAATCTATCAAGCCTAACGTACCTCCGTTGATGAAGGCAACATGTACAACGAAATGTCATATGGAGCCGAGCTTCAACTTGAAACAATGTGACAATCGTCAATTTCAGGTTAACTCCGTTAACTCAACTCCGTCAATTCAAACTTAAGATCACTAAATCTATAACGCACACTTCATTACATTTAAACCAGGGTTTAAATGACGCTTAACACTTACTACATGTGTATTCTTACGGGATTTGCACCGAAACGCAAACGAGTTGACGCAAACGATTGATGAATAAACGAAAAACGTCAAAACAATAATTATGTGATAATTATGTGTTAGACTTATGTGTTATGTGATAACATGGTTAGAAACGTTAACTCAAGATGTAAACAAGTTAGTTAGGCTAGAAAAGTAATACTTAGAAGTGGAGGGACTTGAGTGTAACTTATTATTATTATATATATATCACTAATAAGTAAACCCTAACCTATTTTCTTTTTCTCCACACACCGATCGGCCCTCCCTCCCTTGCTCCCTTGGCTGCTGTCCACCATACACACACATTCAACCAAGAAATCAAGCTTGTGATTGAAGAACTAGGTGCTAGGAAGGTATAATTGATCATTCTATACATTCTTGTTGCTTGATTTTGATGTTTGTTGGGCTAACCACAAACCCTAAGCTGCCGATTTTGTGTATGTATATAGCTAACATGATTGTTGTTGATTGATGATGATTTGATAACTATATTGAATCTTGTTGCATGTAAATTGTTGTGTCTTTGATTTGAGTTCAAACACAAACCCTAATCAAGTATGTAATATGTAATTAATGTGCATGGATGGTGTTTATGGAGTCTAGAGGGTCATATGAATGCACGATAGTTCATAGGTTGTTATTATGTTGAGTTTGGATGCAAACAGTTTCTGGACAGAATGTGTATTTGATGTTTAAGTGACTGTAACGAAGTGTAAACTTGAAAATTGGTTGAGATTGTTGGTACTACAGTAAACTAGGCTGAGTCTAGTTTCTAAAGAATATAAACTTGTAATTTTTGGACAAGTAGAAGTTAACTTTTATGATTTTACAAAAACGTTGTGCAAAGCTGAGCTGTTAGACCTGCTGTTAGGTTATGTTGTAAATGTTATATATCATGAACTACAAGACCAATTGGGTTGGTTCCACTTCTGGAAGTTGACTCATTGAGTTAGGAACCTAACCCAAGTGGTCTTGTATTTATTGGATTTTTCGTTTAACGGTAATTGCAAATAATATTCTGTTGCGCATGAATTTGACTGTTATGAGTTTGCTGTAATGATTTGATGATTGTGAGAAAACTATGAGGAATAAAAATGTAATAAAATATGTTCTGGAATCCTAAGACGTATGTTCTTCTGTGATGATTTTTGGTAAATTAATTGAGATGCTATGATCGGTGAAATAGTACAATCTTTCTAGTAGGATTTCTGTCTTGGTGAAACTAGCTGCTGAGTTTTGTGAAAATGCATGAAATATGATACTTGCTAATTTATTATCGTGTTTTGACCAAATTGCCCTTGAGGGGAATGATTGCAAGATAATTGTCGTGTTTTGACTAAAATGCCCTTGCGGGGAATAACTGCTAATTGATTGTCATAATTTGACCAAAATGCCCTTATGGGGAATAATGGCTAGTTAATTGTTATTTGTTGACCAAAATGCCCTTACGGGGAATAATTGCTAGTAATGTACGTTATGAATACATGACACGTATATGATTGCTTACACATGTGATGTGTCACAAAAACACTTGTTAAAGTCACACACGATTCACGAACGAAACACGAAACATGTTATGTGCATAGGTATTATGTGCCGGGTCTAGAGACTCGATAATATTCCTACACTTAGAAAAATCTCTTTGTTGTTTTAGAACGTTAGAGAGAGTTTTTCGGTGACGCGCATCTTGGTGATTTATTTTGGGGAATTCTTCGCAAACAGTGAGTTTCACTTTCCCCTCTTTAAACTGTTTTCAAACGCTTTTCACTTGGGGGAGATAACATACTCCACAACGCATTTAAGATTTTGTTATAAATTATATATCACTTGTAAAGGCTAAGTGGCAAACGAAACATTTGAAGTCCTACACATCGAACCGGTTAATATTTAGAATAGCGAGTCACTGTTGAGTAGTACTACTGGGTTTGACAAACCCTACCCAACGCTAAACTCGACTGGAGGTCGAACGGGTGTAATTTTGGCTAACACGTACCATGGTCTGGATGACCTGGTGACAAGGCACTTACTAAACGAGTCAGCTTCGGTGTCGAACACCTAGTAATACTTGTTGTATAGACTAGCTACCTATCGATATATAATTTGACATAACACTATCTGGTAACGCAAAACGCTTAACGCAAAACGCCGTAACGTGGTTACGCAAAACGCTTAACGCAAAACGCCGTAACGTGGTTACGCAAAACGCTTAACGTAAAACGTTGAACGCAAACGCTAAACGATTTTTTTTATATAACTTGTGAACTCACCAACCTTGTGTTGACACTTTTAGTATGTTATTCTCAGGTAACCGAGGCGGGCGCGCGGTTTAGGAACATGCATTGATTGAAAACGCTTTTGTCCTGCAAACTTATTTTTAACGATTATCTTTGGTTTTAAGTCGTCCTGCGTGACGCAACTTTTGATTAAAGGTTTTTACGCTTCCGCATTTAATTACTCGTAAACGTTTTCATGGTTTTGAAACTTTATTTTATGGTTTGATTATAACTGATGATTCCGATCCTGCCAGTTCACACCCTCTGACGGTAAAACTCCGTTAGTGGATTTTGAGGGTGTGACAGATTGGTATCAGAGCCATTGGTTATAGCGAACTAAAGCTGCATGCATACTAGACTATAACCGCGACGACCCATTAGTTATAATGATACGCACTGCATAGGTTTGTGTAGTCTTGTAACCTTATCTCTTTACCTTTTTCACTCATACGCGCGCGCATACACGGCTTACCTGAAGGAATGTCGACGCCGCCATCATCATCATCATCATCATCATCATCATCTGATCCGATGACTCATGCTCACGGGAAAGAACCGTAGATACCTACCGCATCGCCACCCCGAGTAGTCCCGGAACTCGAAGCTCCCGCACCGAAGAGTTACCGCCAATCCGGAGGCATTTACGAAAACGACATTAGCTGGGAATGGTACCCTAACATGATCAGACGTATGGTCTATCGCGAACAAGTTCCCCCGTTACCTCACCCGAACCATCCTGCTTATCCCAACACCCTACCACCCATAACCGAACCTGTAGAGCGAGTTCTCGCAGCTGTCGTTTCTTGTTTGGAGCGTGATGTGGGTTACATGCGCTATACGAGAGCCAACGTTTCCGGACTGTTAAAAGACGGAACCGAGACTAAGGAGGAGATTGCCCGCATGGCAGCGGCAATGAAAGAAATACAAGAGGCCAGTGATCAACAGATGAAGGTTATGATGAAGATGCAAGCCGAGATG
Organism: Bidens hawaiensis; assembly: GCF_021521415.1. Classification (NCBI taxonomy): domain Eukaryota; kingdom Viridiplantae; phylum Streptophyta; class Magnoliopsida; order Asterales; family Asteraceae; genus Bidens; species Bidens hawaiensis. The sequence continues at coordinate 112,874 of NW_027505877.1, read as the reverse complement.
ATAGACTTGCAAGAGCAACTCCAAGAAGCAAGGACCCGAACTGAGATAGCGTTAGAGCGTTGCGATGTCTTACAAATGCAACTTGCTCAGAACGCAGCCGAGCCTGAGGCCGAACCTGAAGAAGATCCCGAAGAGGAGCCTGAAGAAGATCCCGAGGAAGATCCCGAGGAGGAACCCGAAGAGGAACCGGAGGAAGAACCGGCTGAGCCAGAGGCACACTCAGAGGTGTCCACAGACGATGTACAAATGTGCAGATCCTTGGATTGGAACTGGCTAACGCGATGAACTGGGAGGAGTTCAAAAGCATGATGCGAGAGGAGTATTGTCCGAGAGAAGAGATTTCAAAGTTGGGGTCGGAGTTTTGGTCACTGAAGATGGTGAGTTCGGAAATCGAAGCCTACACTACCCGTTCGCACGAGTTGGCTGTAATGTGTCCGCGGATGGTAGATCCGCCGAGCAAGAGGATCAAAATGTACATTGATGGGTTAGCACCGCATATTCAGGGCATGGTGACGTCTTCCAGACCAGCCACGATTCAACAAGCGATCCGTTTAGCTCACAAACTGACGGATCAGGCTGTGACCCAAGGTGCGTTACCACCTAGGGGTTCGACCGTTAAAGCCCGTGACAACCAGAGTAACGACAATAACAGCAACAGCAACCCGAACAGCGGGAAGAGGAAGTTTGACAACACCAGATCTTCATCCTCGAACCTCCCACCGCAACAACACTACCGTAAACCCGAATTCACTCGGAGCTTTAACACTCAGAATCACAACAACAACAACAACGGTAGCGGGCAGGTTTCGAGCGGATATGCTGGGAAATATCCAAAGTGCAACAGGTGCAACTATCATCATGTTGGCCAGTGTGACCGTGCCAAGTGTCAGAGATGCGGAAAGATGGGTCACCAAGCGAAAGAATGTAGAGGAGACCTTGCGGCAAAGGGTGCTCCTAAGCCACCTATGACGACGAAAGGATGCTTTGAATGTGGGCAGGAAGGTCATTTCAGAAAAGATTGCCCCAAGCTGAAACAGAATGACAACAATGGGGGTAATGGAAGTGGCAGTAATGGTGGAAGCAATGGCAAGGGAAGAGCGTTTGTAATTGGGTCGGGTCAAGCTCGCAATGATCCGCACGTGGTGACTGGTAAGTTCCCTGTAAACGATTGTTTTGCTTCTGTATTGTTTGACACTGGAGCTGATAGGAGTTTTGTGTCGAAAGCCTTTAGTCAACTCTTAGACGTAACTCCAATTCCGTTAGATGCTAAGTTTCCTGTTGAATTAGCTGACGGTAAGACTATAGTAACGACTCATGTACTTGCGGGATGTAAGTTAAAACTGTCAGGTCATGTCTTTGATATCGACCTTATTCCTTTTACGCTTAGTAGTTTCGATGTCATTGTCGGGATGGACTGGTTATCCGAGAACCGAGCGGAGATTATATGCCACGATAAGATAGTCCATATTACCACCCCTTCTGGCGAGATCATTTCGGTCCGAGGCGAGAGAAGCGGCATAACCACCAGCGTCATTACCCTTATGAAGGCGCAGAAGTATCTACGAAAGGGTCATCCGGCAATTTTGGCGCAGATTGTTGAGAAACCCGCGGAGGAGAAACGAATTGAAGATATACCTGTTGTGCGAGACATCCCGGAAGTTTTCCCGGAGGATTTGCCCGGACTCCCTCCTATTCGTCAAGTCGAATTCCAAATCGAGTTGACACCCGGTGCAGCACCCATAGCACGAGCCCCGTATCGGCTCGCACCGGCGGAACTTCAGGAGTTGTCCACTCAGTTGCAAGATTTGTTGGATAAGGGTTTTATCCGACCTAGCTCATCGCCGTGGGGAGCCCCTGTCTTGTTTGTCCGAAAGAAAGACGGGACTTTCCGAATGTGCATCGACTACCGGGAGTTGAACAAGGTGACGGTCAAAAACCGTTATCCTTTACCCCGAATTAATGATTTGTTTGACCAGCTTTAAGGATCGAGTTACTACTCGAAGATCGATCTGCGATCTGGTTACCACCAGCTAAGAGTGCGCGAGGAAGATATTTCATAGACGGCTTTCAAAACACGGTATGGTCACTACGAGTTTTCGGTTATGCCTTTTGGCCTAACCAACGCACCAGCCGTATTTATGGATCTCATGAATCGAGTATGCAAGGCGTACCTCGACAAGTTTGTGATTGTTTTCATCGATGATATTCTCGTCTACTCCAAGAACGAGACAGACCACGAAAAGCACTTAAGGGTAATTCTGGAACTATTGAAGAAGGAACAACTGTATGCTAAACTCTCGAAATGTGAATTTTGGCTTCGCGAGGTTCACTTTTTAGGACATGTGATCAACGAGAATGGTATCCATGTCGATCCCGGTAAGGTAGAGGCCATCAAAAACTAGGAAGCACCTAAGACTCCGACTGAGGTGCGACAATTCCTAGGACTGGCCGGCTACTACCGGCGTTTCATCGAGGGATTTTCAAATATTGCTCAACCCCTCACCGCTTTGACTCACAAGGGCACTAAGTACAATTGGGGTGACGCGCAAGAATTCGCTTTTCAACTGTTGAAAACCAAGCTTCGTAGCGCCCCTATTCTAGTCCTCCCCGAGGGAACGGAAAATTTTGAGGTGCACTGTGACGCATCTATACAAGGTCTCGGTTGTGTGCTGATGCAACTCGAGAAAGTTATAGCCTACGCCTCTCGACAACTACGGGTTCACGAGAAGAACTACACGACCCACGATTTGGAACTCGGAGCTGTGGTGTTTGCTCTTAAGATATGGAGGCATTACTTGTACGGTACCAAGTTTACCATTTACACCGACCACAAGAGTCTCCAACATATCTACGATCAGAAGGAGCTGAACATGCGACAGCGTCGTTGGGTCGAGCTGCTCAAAGATTATGATTGTGCCATCAAGTACCACCCTGGCAAGGCCAATGTGGTGGCCGACGCCCTCAGCAGAAAAGAAACAGATAAACCCAGACGGGTGAGAGCATTGCAACTCACGATTCATGCCAGCTTACCCGATCAGATTCGCGATGCGCAACTTGAAGCTTTGAAAGATGACAATCTTCCATCGGAACTCATGCGGGGCATGAACAAACAACTTGAAACCAGATCGGACGGGGTTCGATATTTGAGAACCGGATTTGGGTTCCACGATACGGAGAATTGAGAACTCTAGTGATGGACGAAGCACACAAGTCCCGATATTCTATCCACTCTGGCTCAGATAAAATGTATCATGATTTAAAGGCACTTTACTGGTGGCCGAACATGAAAGCCGACATTGCCACCTACGTGAGCAAATGCTTGACTTGTGCCAGAGTCAAGATAGAATACCAGAAACCATCTGGTCTACTGCAACAACCGGAACTCCCAATGTGGAAATGGGAACACATCTCAATGGATTTTATTACGGGTTTACCTAAGACACCGACGGGATGCGATACCATCTGGGTGATCGTTGACCGGTTGACTAAATCGGCACACTTCCTAGCAATTAAAGAAACGGACAAAATGGAAAGACTGACTCGTGTTTACATGAAGGAAGTAGTGTCTAGACACGGAGTGCCTGTCTCAATCATTTCTGATCGAGATTCTCGTTTCACTTCGCACTTTTGGAAGTCGCTGCAAAGCGCACTAGGCACCCGTTTCGATATGAGCACAGCATACCATCCTCAGACGGATGGGCAAAGTGAGCGAGCTATACAGACCCTGGAGGATATGTTGCGTGCCTGCGTATTGGATTTCGGAAAAAGTTGGGAACCCCACTTACCCTTGGTAGAGTTTTCGTACAATAACAGCTACCACGCAAGTATTAAGGCAGCGCCGTTTGAAGCGCTGTACGGACGGAAGTGTCGATCACCACTCTGCTGGGCAGAGGTGGGTGCCAGCCAAATCACTGGTCCGGAACTGGTACTCGAAACTTCGGAAAAGATTGTTCAAATCCGAAATCGCATGTCAGCAGCACGAGATCGCCAAAAGAGTTACCCCGACAAGCGCCGAAAACCCCTCGAATTTCAAGTGGACGATCAAGTGTTACTCAAAGTCTCACCTTGGAAAAGTGTGGTTCGCTTTGGGAAGCGAAACAAACTCAACCCACGGTATGTTGGTCCGTACCGGATAACTGAGCGCATTGGTCCGGTGGCGTACCGACTGGACCTACCAACAGAACTCAATGGCATACACGATGTATTCCACGTATCAAATTTGAAGAAATGCCTGTCCGATGAAACCCAAGTAGTTCCTTTGGAGGAACTGCAAGTTGATGAACAGTTACGTTTCATTGAGGAACCAGTTGAGGTTTTGGATTGGAAAACCAAAACGCTCAAACACAGCAAAATTCCAATCGTTAAAGTTCGTTGGAACTCGAGACGTGGACCGGAGTTCACGTGGGAACGCGAGGATCAAATGATGAAAAACTATCCCCACCTTTTTGAAGGGCTAACCAAACACTGAAAACCACGAAACTCGGCAAACCGTCAGACATCACCGGAGGTATGAATTAAATTTCGGGACGAAATTTCTTTCTACTAGGGGATGATATGACAAACTGAAATTTTTTTTCTTACTCTTTCAGACACTCATCACGACTTGACTCAAATTTTCGGGACGAAAATTCTTTAACATGGGAATGATGTGACAATCGTCAATTTCAGGTTAACTCCGTTAACTCAACTCCGTCAATTCAAACTTAAGATCACTAAATCTATAACGCACACTTCATTACATTTAAACCAGGGTTTAAATGACGCTTAACACTTACTACATGTGTATTCTTACGGGATTTGCACCGAAACGCAAACGAGTTGACGCAAACGATTGATGAATAAACGAAAAACGTCAAAACAATAATTATGTGATAATTATGTGTTAGACTTATGTGTTATGTGATAACATGGTTATAAACGTTAACTCAAGATGTAAACAAGTTAGTTAGGCTAGAAAAGTAATACTTAGAAGTGGAGGGACTTGAGTGTAACTTATTATTATTATATATATATCACTAATAAGTAAACCCTAACCTATTTTCTTTTTCTCCACACACCGATCGGCCCTCCCTCCCTTGCTCCCTTGGCTGCCATCCACCATACACACACATTCAACCAAGAAATCAAGCCAGTGATTGAAGAACTAGGTGCTAGGAAGGTATAATTGATCATTCTATACATTCTTGTTGCTTGATTTTGATGTTTTTTGGGCTAACCACAAACCCTAAGCTTCCGATTTTGTGTATGTATATAGCTAACATGATTGTTGTTGATTGATGATGATTTGATAACTAGATTGAATCTTGTTGCATGTAAATTGTTGTGCCTTTGATTTGAGTTCAAACACAAACCCTAATCAAGTATGTAATATGTAATTAATGTGCATGGATGGTGTTTATGGAGTCTAGAGGGTCATATGAATGCATGATAGTTCATAGGTTGTTATTATGTTGAGTTTGGATGCAAACAGTTTCTGGACAGAATGTGTATTTGATGTTTAAGTGACTGTAACGAAGTGTAAACATGAAAATTGGTTGAGATTGTTGGTACTACAGTAAACTAGGCTGATTCTAGTTTCTAAAGAATATAAACTTGTAATTTTTGGACAAGTAGAAGTTAACTTTTATGATTTTACAAAAACGTTGTGCAAAGCTGAGCTGTTAGACCTGCTGTTAGGTTATGTTGTAAATGTTATATCTCATGAACTACGAGACCAATTGGGTTGGTTCCACTTCTGGAAGTTGACTCATTGAGTTAGGAACCTAACCCAAGTGGTCTTGCATTTTTTGGATTTTTTGTTTAACAGGAATTGCAAATAACATTCTGTTGCGCATGAATTTGACTGTTATGAGTTTGCTGTAATGATTTGATGATTGTGAGAAAACTATGAGGAATAAAAATGTAATAAAATATGTTCTGGATACCTAAGACGTATGTTCTTCTGTGATGATTTTTGGTAAATTAATTGAGATGCTATGATCGGTGAAATAGTACAATCTTTCTAGTAGGATTTCTGTCTTGGTGAAACTAGCTGCTGAGTTTTGTGAAAATGCATGAAATATGATACTTGCTAATTTATTATCGTGTTTTGACCAAATTGCCCTTGAGGGGAATGATTGCAAGATAATTGTCGTGTTTTGACTAAAATGCCCTTGCGGGGAATAACTGCTAATTGATTGTCATAATTTGACCAAAATGCCCTTATGGGGAATAATGGCTAGTTAATTGTTATTTGTTGACCAAAATGCCCTTACGGGGAATAATTGCTAGTAATGTACGTTATGAATACATGACACGTATATGATTGCTTACACATGTGATGTGTCACAAAAACACTTGTTAAAGTCACACACGATTCACGAACGAAACACGAAACATGTTATGTGCATAGGTATTATGTGCCGGGTCTAGAGACTCGATAATATTCCGACACTTAGAAAAATCTCTTTGTTGTTTTAGAACGTTAGAGAGAGTTTTTCGGTGACGCGCATCTTGGTGATTTATTTTGGGGAATTCTTCGCAAACAGTGAGTTTCACTTTCCCCTCTTTAAACTGTTTTCAAACGCTTTTCACTTGGGGGAGATAACATACTCCACAACGCATTTAAGATTTTGTTATAAATTATATATCACTTGTAAAGGCTAAGTGGCAAATGAAACATTTGAAGTCCTACACATCGAACCGGTTAATATTTAGAATAGCGAGTCACTGTTGAGTAGTACTACTGGGTTTGACAAACCCCACCCAACGCTAAACTCGACTGGAGGTCGAACGGGTGTAATTTTGGCTAACACGTACCATGGTCTGGATGACCTGGTGACAAGGCACTTACTAAACGAGTCAGCTTCGGTGTCCAACACTTAGTAATACTTGTTGTATAGACTAGCTACCTATCGATATTCCCTTAGTTGAGTCACACTGGCAGGGACTGTTTGATAACCAGTGCCATGTGTTAGTAAGCGTTGATGCCTAAGGTTTATCTAGTTAGTCAATCGGTATTGATCAGTGATTGTTAATCTGTTAAGTTGCATGAGTTTGCTGTTAGGTTAATTACTTGGATTCCCGAGTGTGATTTGTTAATTGATTGAATACGTGATTACTTGTTTGCTTGTTATAACATATAAACCGTTTGCTAGTGTTATCAGCACTTTAATTAAATTACTTCATAAGTTTAGGAATTGATTTCACTTCACACTGACCACATACTCCTGGTGGATACGATACCTGACTTACCCTAGCTGCTTAGGTTAATTAGGTTTTTGCATGACTCAAACGACGGTCATCAAAATGGCGCTGTTGCCGGGGAGTTAGTGCGCTTAGTGTTTTTGTGATTAATTGATTTCTTTGTTTAGTTTAGTTTAATTTAGTTTTTGTTTTTGTTTTTAGTTTAGTTTTATTTTCCCATTTTACGCGGGGTGTGTTATTTGTGCAGGTAACAGGTTTATGCACACCCGTTGTTCAGGAAGAAATTCCCCACTGATTTACGAGCCAAAGATTGAACGTATAGCTCGGCAGAACCAAGCTCATATCAGACATCCAGACATGGATGGTCAGAACATGAACCAAAACCAAAACCCACCACCCGAAATTAATGTTTTCCAACCTGAGCCTAACCCACCACATAACAAGAACCCACCAAATAATGGCCTACCACCACCAATAAACACCGATCCACAACCACAAAATTCAGCCCGACAATCCCGAAATCAAAACCGAAACCTTGACAGACCCAGACTATCAGTCCCGAACAATACCCCTCGTCACCGACAGCAGATTATCAGAGATTTTGACCATGTCAGTATCCATACTGAAGACGAAGAATAGGGAGATGGGAGGAACAAGAACCGGGGAATGACGGGTTTGAGCTGAGAAACACAGATGATGAGGTTGAGGAACTGTTAGGGTGAGAGGTAACAGGTGGAGGAACAGAAATCCGGATCGGGGTGGTATTGGAAGATTTCGAGAGGAACGCAGACAGCCGATTCAGGTTAACAGGGGAGGTTTTGAGGAACTGAGGGCCAGACAAAGGAATTACAGGCCTCCGGTTCAGGGTGTTAACAGTCGGTTCAGACCGGCTATTTCAGATGGTGCCTCACCGATTGTCCCACAGGTTCATATACAGGGACAACCGAAATTCAAATCCCGTCCGTCCTACATCAACATAGTTCCCCATTTTCACGGACTGGGATCTGAAGACCCGTATTCACACTTGTCAGATTTTTCAGCTATTTGCGGGTCTATTGGTGATGGTACTTATGATCAAGATGAGGTCCGGTTGCGATTGTTCCAGTTTTCATTAAAAGACAAAGCAAAATACTGGTTCAACTCGCTACCGATGCACAGTATTGAGAGCAAGGCCGAGATGCAGCAGGTTTTCCTTAACGAGTACTATTCACATTCGAAGACTATTGAGGCCCGAATGGAGATTAGACATTTTTCACAGTTACCGGGTGAGTTGTTTCACAAGGCCTTTACTCGTTACAAGGAAATGATTAGGAAGTGCCTGCATCATCAGATTGAGTTGTGGGAGTTGGTTAAGTGTTTCGTTGACGGGCTGACACATGAAGACAGAAAGCATTTGAATGCTTCGTGTAATGGTCAGTTGTTGAATCAACCCGAGGAAGATGATTGGGAGTTTTTGGAGTTTATGAATGAAGATCCAAGGCAGAGGCAGCTGCAGACCGAAGAAGAAAAGTTGGGGTCACCAGATTAGTCAAATCAGCCTCGAGCGAGTCAGAAAGAATTGTGGAATTGGAAAGGGAACTCTCGGTTTATAGATAAGAGAAAAAGAAAGAGGTTGGTAAAGTCGGGGTGAAGTTCCCGGTTTGTGCAGAGTATGGTGAGTTGGGGCATAAGACAGAAAATTGCCCTGAGTTTGATGAGGACGAGTATCCCGACGAGGAGGAAGTCAGTTACGCGTACGGGGAGTATAAGGGCCAAGGGTTCAATTCGAACACTTATCACCTGGGCCTAAGGAATTACCCGAATTTCAAATACGGGAACGCATCGAACCAGTCGAACCCGAACTTTCAGGGGTCTAGTCAGAACCGACAGCAGAGCAGCTACCGTCAGGGTGGTTCGAACAGTCAGTATAACAGTCGGGGATATAACAGAGATGGTTACCGGGGGTAACAGTTCATCGAGTTATCAGAATCAGGACCAGCAGAAGGGTAGTTCGGGAAATTCAGACGAGTCAATTCATTCAAAACTCGATGCATTGTTGAAGCTTGTGACAGATAATCAGAAGGAAACTCAGAGACAGTTCGATTTGAGAGACAAGTCAGCAGAAGCAATGTCAAAGCAGATTGGTCAGCTCGCAGCAGACGTGGCAAGATTTCAGAAGAATGCGGGTCAACTACCAAGCGATACCACAGTAAATCCGCAACATGCTAGCTCAAGCTCGAAGAAAGGTAATAGTGTGCATATTAAAGCGGTAAGTCTTGTACCTTATTTTGAAATTACCCGTGTTGAAGTTGAGTCACCACCGCAGTTTGTTGAGGCGGGTGGTGAATGATGTTAGTGATTAGAATGAATGTGTTGGTCAAAATGAAACAATTTTCCAAAATGAATTGAAATTAAACTCTAATGAATCAACTTTTTGTGAAAATTGCACTTGTGAAAAATGTTTAAATGCCAAATTGACCAACACGGATGATGAGGAGGTGGAGGATAATACCACCTCAAGTAAACTCCAACACCCGGGAGTGCCACTTTTTTTCAATTCAAATTGGAGATTTCAAAACTTATCAGGCACTTCTAGATCTTGGAGCATGTGTTAGTGTCATGCCCGGCAGTTTATATGATCAGTATGAGTTTGTTCCGTTAGAGAGTGTAAACACCACCGTGGTGTTGGCGAATCAAACTCATACACACCCCCGAGGCATGGTTACTAATGTAATGGTTCAAGTGGACGATTTTAGCTACCCAGTTGACTTCCTGGTACTTGATTATGCTAAGGGTAATATTAAACAATCTGAAGTCATACTGGGCAGGCCGTTCCTTGCCACAGCACATGCAGTAATTGATTGTGCTGAGGGATTTTTGGGCAATAAGTGTGGGAACCGTGTTAAGCGGTTATTATTGTTTGAAAATGCTACTAACCCTCTTGTTGACAAGTGCGTACCATCGTGCACAAATCATACAAGAGAGGGATGTTTTGTAACTGACAAGAATGACCTGAAGGGTAGCAGTGAGAGGAAAGGAATGAGAGGAAAGAAATCGGTGAGTTCTATGGTGACCTCACCGGTTTATGAAGCTACTTGAAGCATTCGAGGCATTGTCGAGCTGTAGACACGCAATTCAACACTAACCGGGAGGCAACCAGGGGTTTGTAAGTGTGTTCCATTTTATTTCTTTTCGTTGTGTCATTGTTTGACTTTGGTCTCGAGTTCTGTCCAGCATATCTCAAGTGTGGGGAGGCTTTTGATGCAGTGTGCGTCTTGGAGGTTCGGTAAGTAATTGGTTAATTTCACGGCTTTCCAAGTAGGTATTGCAAATTCCGACTTCGGAAGCATGTTCAGGGTGTTGTCGGGATGTCGAAAAGTGACTGGGTCAGAAAATGCCCAACCCCAATTCGGCAAAAACTTTCTGTTCACTGGGGACCATCGCGCTACGCGATGGTGGCTGGGACTTCCCAGACATCTGACGTCATCGTGTAGCGCGATGACGCCATGACCAACCCCATCGCGCTACGCGATGGGGTCCAAACCCTAATTTGAATTATTTGGGTCGCGTAGCGCGATGTGTGCTTACCTGACCCATCCCGCTACGCGATGGGTCCACGGTTCTCTAAAAAATAAATAAATAAATAAATAAAAATAAAAAAACTAAAAACAAAAAAAATATTTAAAATAAATAAGTAATAATAATATAATAATATTTATATATAATAGCCCCCCACCTTGTCTACTGTATTTGATTTGATCTGTATATTTGTTTGCGTTTCTTTTGGAACTTTGTGGGTGTGTTCACTATAAACCCTCACGAGACCTCACTCGTCCACCCGGGCTACTGGGGGGTTTAAAGGGCTTGTTGTATACACCTAACCCTTCTCAAGAGACACCTATGGGTTTCTAATAAGTTTTAACGCACACCAGTATTAAAAATCAAGTTCCCTTATGGTCACATAATTAATTATAATTTAGTTCCTTTATAATGAAATCCTACTTTACAGTGCGGAAATCAAAGGAAATTCAATAATATATATTTAATTGATTTAATAGACAATAATAAATAATCAAACCTACGGACTCCTTACGTAGAACTAAATCAAGAAAGATTAAATAATAAAGATCTATCAATAACCTAGCATTTTATGGATTTTAGGTTAGCAGCACATTTAGGTTTATTTGATAATATTATTCCTAAGATCTTATCATGAAATCAATCATAAAATAATCATGAACATAAAGTAATTGACATAATATCAACCTATCATATGACAAACAATAATCAAGGAAACTATGGAATAAAACTCATCAAACAATCCTAAGCATCCATATGCATCAATTTAATATAATTAAATATTTTACTACATCATAAAAACCATAACGATAATAATCCTAAGTCAAATCAAAACATCAAAGTAGGTTCATCATAAGCCTAAGCAGTTAGTGTAATTTAGCCTAACATCTTAATTTTAAACAAAACAAATAAATAAGAATTCATGGCGGTAATAAAAGAAAACGAAAGAAAACAGAAGATAAAACCCGTGTTCTTCGTCTTCAACCAATACGCGCACCACCGGATGATTCTTCAACTCCAAATTCGCCAAAAGATGCAATCCTAAGCGTTTGGAAACTCCAAATTCGTATGGCAACTTCAGGGTATGTTTAAGGGTGAGATTAGGGGTCTTTATATATGAAATATCAAGCTAAAACCCTAAAATCCAATGGAAGGTTCTGGAACTTGGGCCCTGCGCCGCGCGGCGGGCCTGGTCCCTCCCCATAGCGCGGCGCTCCGGCAAATGGGAGGGGAGACCGGTCTGGTTATCCTGATGCGGTCCGGTTCAATTCTGATGCGGTCTAGTTCAATTCTGATGCTCCGGTTCTCTGTTTTAGCTCATTTTTCGCTCTTTTTAACCACGATAAACCTCTAAAACCTTCATTATTCAAATATGTTAGTAATATAAAAATTTTAATAAAAACCGAACAAAAACTAATAAAATATTATATAAAATATACAAGGGAATTATATATAGTTAGCATTATATCACTTCTTCACCATCTTAACACCTCCCGAACATTATATCTTCCATGAATTCAAGGTTCCACACAACAATTGAAGCATTCATGATGCAGAGTCTTGGCTAAACCACTCGTGACCACTTCAGATTTAGGTTGGGTTTGCATATGAAATTATTTTTTAAGCATTACCTATATTGGGATTTAGTTTTGATTAATCTTTTGGTTGGTTGAATCTATATGTTTGTTAGAACCGATTAAACATTTTTTTTTCTGTTGCTTTCGTTTATCATCAAATATTTGGTTTGAGTTCATCAATATTTAGGATTAAGTTCTTATCATCATTGAACCGTTTACCACTAATCATAGATAGGTGTTAAGCTTTATGTTAACGAATTGGTTATTAGGTAAATCGTGTTCACTTATGTCAATTCATTGGATTAGGTTATGTGAATCATCATAACCAAACTACAGTGTCTAGTAATTATCTATATGTTCAAATAAATGAATTATGTCTATATGATTCCCCAATTGGTATAAGTTTGATTAGTAAGTTTATGCATTACCCGAACTTGAAGTGTAGTCATCGTTTCTCATATTTTGTTACAACTAAATCAATTTTTAAACCGCTTGACATCGTCTGTCCGCCATAATAAAATAAATTAATAAACCATAAACTTTAGTAGCGTTTTCCATTGATTCCCTGTGGATTTAACACCTTACTTGTTCTTGCTAGTAAAGGTAATTTTGTAAATGTTTTTGACTAACCTTTCAACATCGATCAAAATAGCGTTGTCACCAGGGAATCAACACGCAAAGTGGTAGTTTAGTCTTTTTGTTTATTTTTGTTATTTTAGTTTTTATTTTAGTTTTATTTTTGTTTGTTTTCCGCTAGGTATTCTTGTGTCGTATGTGTGCAAGTAACTCTCAATGACAAAGAGATTGGTTTAGGACCCCTATGAGGAATATAAGGTTGTGGAAGATGTACATTTGTACCATTCATCTCCGTTTCATGAACTACCTTCACCAAATCCTCAAAGCTATTACGATCCAGAAAATTATAGAGAAAGAAACTACAACCAACGAGGGCGTGACATGCTATATCATAACCGTCATCATCAGTCTAACCAAGATTGCCAAAATTATTTTCCGCCACCACCATATCATCAAGAATATCATTAGTAAGACATTGGTCAGAATTATGGGCATGATCTAGAATATGATAATGATGGGCCCGAAACACCAGCTTTTGCAAGTTATCAAGAGGAGGATTACTATTACCATGAATACTTTAAACCATCATATGAGGATTATGAAGAGTATAACTATGATGATGTAAGTACCAAATTGAATGCATTGATGACTTTGGTGACAGAGAGTCAGAGAGAGAGAGATATATATAGAGAGTGAGAAGAGTACAAGGAAATCCAAGAAAAGTCGAATGTTGCCCAAGATAAGCTTATAAGTAAACTATTTCAAGATGTGGCTCAAATTAAACAAGGTCGAGAGCAATTGGCTAGTGATGTTGTGATGTATGGTGAAGTGATAGACGAGAATCTTGAGCTTTCAGAGAACGAAGTGGGGGGGGGGGGGAGGAGGTTATGGATATTACTACCTCACCAATCTATCAATTATTGTAGAGTCAAAGAGTGCAATTGTTGTACTGATGATGATGATGATGATGATATAGAGGGAGAGATTTCAGATATTGGGCATGTTTAGATCCTGTTGAAGACATAGCAACCTTTAAAGAACCGGTGATAAAGGTAAACCAGGTTTTGTTTGATGATGATGATGTGGTGGGAGAGGATCCAGAGCTGTTGGAACATAGATTTGAATGCCTAGACCCAGCCAAAGATATATTACATACTAAAGAATTTGAGACTAAGATAGTTTCAGGTCATCCCGATCATCCATCATTATACAATATTCACATAGATAAAGTCAGTGGCGGACCCCGAAATATTTTTCGCATGGGTCGGAAATTTTTTGGGTAAAGTGTATATCGCTAAATATTAAAACTTTTCAGTCTGATTTCGATCGGGTCGCCACAAAATAAAATAACAACATATTTTTTGAGAAAAATATATTTCAAACCTGGTCTGGACGGGTTAAGCTAATGATAACTTCACGAGTAAATTGCCATTGTGGCAATTGATTTTTCTCTCATCGCTTGTTCAACATAAAGTAAAAAATTTATGGCGAATTAACATGTCGTTTGAGTTTCTATTATATTTTCTTTACATTCATTTTCTTTTCTTATTATTTTACTTTTTTCACTTTTATTTTATATACTTGACAAAAAAATAATTTTAATTAATTAAACAACTTATTTATTCTATAAAAAATGTATGTTCTTCTATACTTTCTAAGTTAAGCTATTTTATTTTCGTTTATTTGAATAAGTAATATCATCTATTCATCTTGCAACAAGTTTTGAGAATCTGTTTAATGGTATTCATATTTTTTAAGTTGCACATTAACAAAATTCATCCAATACACATTAATATTACAAGTTAAGATGAAAAAAAATATCAAACGGAAAACATCAAAGCTATATATGTAATTACATGAGCTAAAAAATAAAAGAAAGTAAAGTAATAAATCAAAAAAATAAAATAAAATAAACAAAAAAAAACCAACGTTCAAAGGAAAAGGAAAGAAAAGATTAGACTAAAAATTATTAGCTTTTCCCACACCTATGCTATATAGAAGCATAACATCATTTCTAACTAATTCTTTATCTCCATCTTTATAATTATATTAAAAACACTATCTTTTCTCTATTATTTTAATTAAATAATATTTTTTTTTATACTTTTATCATTATCTTTTCTCTCTCATTCACTCACAACCACTTTCAAAAATATTAAAAAATTATAGAGATGAACAGTATGGATATCCAAATTTAACCATGAACAGTAACATTTTCTCTGTTCTCGTCTCAACTATTTTTAACCATCTCTAAAAAATAAAGAACTCCCTTACATAATTTGAAGAATCCATTGTGAATGCTCTAAAAGCCTTCTTGTTTTTTTTTTCATTTTATATTATTATTTATATATCTCTTAAACTCTTACCCTTCTTTCTTACTTAAAACCGTAAACCTGCAACTCCGGCACAAAACTCCGGCAACACTCGCCTCAGGCCTCACCAACTCTGAAGCTTTGTCACCAAATCTTCTAGTGTAGCTTTGTCATATGGATTGGTGTTAAAATGTACAGAAAGTCGGTCAAATCTTAAAACATACAAAGAAAACGAAAATATAATTGACAAGCAAGCTAGATTCTGAAAAAGAGAACATGGTACAAGTAAAAGTAGATTGTCAACCCAACTTAACTGATAGTTAAAACATTAAAAATATAAAATACAAGCCATGTATTCTAGACCGACATTAAGGTCTAAAATTGATTTCTTCACGGGAAACGTAAAAGAGCTTAATATGCATTACAGATTGCATGCTTAAAGGATAAAATGTTTTGATCAAGATCATAAATCACCATCATATTCTGTTGCATAATGTTTCCAAAAGAAAACTGATTATCAGAATCACTAGTACTCATGAAAGCCAAACACCCTCCTTCTCCATCTTGCTTTTCGTAGACGTAATGTTCTAGAGGCAACTCCCAATCAGCACCCTCAAAATGAAAAACCAGTTTTGGGGCTTCAGCTTTATCATAGCCTTGATACATGAAACAGTGTTCAAGACTACTATACGGCGTTATAGTATCATTGCACTTTTCAAGCTTTGTCTGGTTCATGAACTCATTGCTAATCATATCAATAATGTCCTGTTTTAAGTATGTGAAGGTTGTGCCTGAGTCGATGATCATCCCTCCATCTCCATTACTGATCGCGAAATCAGAGCTTGTGACCCCAAGTTTGGTTTCACCTACTGAGATACCTTTTGGGGATATGTAGGGTAAGCTTTGGTATTTTGATTATAATTCTCACATCAAGAACACAGGACATATGCAGTATAGGACCACATGTTATCGTGTGATAATTGCTTATCATGCGAAAAAAAAAGTACAAGACATTCTATACCCTTGATTACAATTTAAAATAATGCGGTAGCATAAACATTAACAATCGTGCATGAAGAAAAATAGTTATGTAGTCATGCTTGAAGAAAAATAATCACACATAGAGTAAAATAATAGCACATGATCATAATCACACACTATATGCATATCATACCTGGGTTTTTAAAAAGTTTTTTTTTAAGTATACCAACAAATACTCTAATTAAAAGGAATAAACTGTTCGATTTTACGATGTTGTTTTATTTTAAAATAATGTCGTGTATAAAACTTATCAATGTTTTAAAAAGTAGGCGAACTTTGTGTTCCGTAATTATATGTTGTCGCCAGAAATCAATGGTCCAAATATTGTTGTACACTATTTGGCCTTTATCATATAAGAACCAAAATAGAGATAAACAAGGAAACACAACCAAACTAGAACTATACAAGATATATATACCTTCAAGAGATATGTAGTAATACGGCATGTTCTCTTTTCTTATCAAAGGCGTAGTTTGGACGACGTCACTATATTCATTTCTTGCTTTAGACCCTGTTAGCAAAACACCGCTTGTTTCTCCGCCAGACCTAGAACCGAGACAATACGAGAAAATGCGCTCATTTAACTGTGAAATCAACGACTCCCTCCCACGCCCGATTCCTATTATTCCCTCGTACTTATCATGACCGTCATCTGGTTGCCCACAACCAAATATTATTTTCTTTAACAAATTCTCAGTAATGCTTAAGATCTCCTCGCCCAAAGTTACATTTACCGACAGACCATCATCATAATTCGCTGTCAAAGATTTATGAACATCAAAGAAAGATGCGGACTTACTAGGGTCAAAAAAGCTATCTAGACCTGTACTATTTTCGCATTTGGTCCATATGAGGTTGCTTCCCGTATCCATGACACCCGAAACTGTGACAGGTGGTGTCCCAATGTCTAGGGTCATTGTAGAAACGTGAAATGAATCTGCCCTGACCCATGACGATGTTTCCACGGACTTCGAGATGAACGAACCACGACTTGCTTGCTTCTGCTCCGACCGCTGCTGTGATCTGCTGTGACTTTTGGGGGTGTGGAGGTGACCGCTAAGAAATCCAGAGGATCTCTTGTTCACAGACACAAAAATATGGTGGTGGCTCTTATTGAGCTATTTGCCAACCCTTGATAAGGAGGTGGAGACCTCCTTATATAGGGAGCCTCATGGCCACCATCATGGTACCCTAATGGGCCTAGCCCAGTTAGGGTTACCTCCACAAAACCCCCTCAGCCCAATAACAAATGTATTAGCCAATATAATAAAATAAGCCCAAAACATAATAAATTAGGGTTCTTAGTACCATACCCCGACAGTCATGATGTACAAATCGTTTTGAGGTTTAAGTGAATACTGTATAGGTGAAGGTGAGGGGTTGTTATTCCATGGGGTTGGAAAAGGAAAGTTGGTCCAGGTTCTACCGGAATAATAAGTACGAGTTAGAGTGGCTCGATGGCCTGTTCGAACTGAAGACGTGGGTTGGGTTGCTAAAAGTAAGTGGAATAGGATCAGTGGAAGGATGTGAGAAGCAAGAAAGCTGGATGAAATCATGAGTGGACAGTTGAGAGATGAGATTTATGGTGTGATTTGTGAATATGCATAATAATTGTATTAACGGTATATATATAACTAGCGTATCTAGTTAAGCACGTTGGTCTTTGGAGTGCTATGTGGGCATGCGAGTTGGAAGTCCTGTTTACTTTTGGGAGCTCCGGTCGTTAAAGGTGCAGACAAGCTAGTGATATTGACTCCTGGGTCCACCGAGTGTATGGTGGGCAGATGTCTTGAACAAGTCGTTCTTTGCCCTTGTGCTATATTTATATCATATATGATGAAATCTTCATTTTAGAACCGCGTTATCTATTTATGGGTTGGTGGTCCATTAGCAAAAACCAAATCTTGAAACACCTTAGGTTAGAAGGGTTTGGAAGATCTTAGATTCAAGTCCCATAAATTACAAAAACTTAAACGAAAATTCAAATCCCATAAACTACAAAGGTTAAAAGAAATAAGTCATAAAAAAAATCACGTTATCTTTTTTAACTTTTCTAATATAGCCTTATTTATTATGCTTGTTAAAAGGGCTTTTCTAATATTTTGATTATCCACAAGCAAAACTAGAACTTGTATTAGAATATCGATTAAGAAAGAAGAAAACAAAAGAGACAAATTGCAAATTTAAATGCATTCCCTTTTAAAGAGATTTTTTTAAAAGGACTTTAAGAAGGATTGACTCGTACTAGCTATAGTAATAATATTGTTATTAATAATAATCATAATAATATTAATTTTATAAAAGTTTCAAGGGACATGCTAAAAAAATTCTTATATGATATGACGATATGTCCTTGCTATAGTTTCGTCAACACAACAATAGACGTTAGATGTCCTAAATGCCATTGTTACGTTGATAAAGGTCACCATAAAGACATAGCGTCGAAATAGTTTGCCCCCAATTTATTTTTATTGAAAATTAAAATTAGTATTCACCTTTAGTTTCGACATGTTGTCGCTACATGACCCAATTTTTTAAAACAATAAAATTAATTATTTAATAAATTAAATTTTAAACTGTGGATCACTACAAGAAAGTGAAATATTAGAGGCGAGCCGGGGGAATAGCGGCTACATCCAAGGTGACACCCACAGGGAGGCCTCCAGCGAAATCTGAAAAGGGTGTATTAAAGTTTCGATCGATTAATAACATGGTGATTGCCCCTGCCAGTACCAAAAGTTGTAACATTCGTCACTTTTTAAACTCAAAAATCCAACCCACTTTAAATTTTCGGTTTTGTTTTTATTTATTTATATATCTGTTTATGTTATTAATTAATCTCAATTTTCGTTTCATGTATTTTATGTGATCATTTCTATGCAATTATATTTTTCATCACCCTTATAGTATTGCATGTTCATTTAAAACATTCATAATCAAGATAATTTATTCATGAACTTTTCTCATGCAAATCACTAGAATTATTCTTGGATTATTGTTATTACCATCTTTCATATGTTATTTTAACTAATAAAAATAAACCAATGAAGGTTTTAATTAAATAAATTTATTAAAAGAGTTAAACACTTTGAAAACCTATTATTTTTGTTTTTAATTATATTAAACATGATTAAATTCCATAAATTTTATAAACATAACAACTCTACAATTTCACTATAAAAAGAGGACTAATCCTTCATCATTTTCACACCTCAAATACATTCATTTCTTAAGCTTGAGAGCATAACATGTAAGTTTTATGATTTCATGCATTTTATAGTTTTTGTTTTTTACCTTGAATGTTCATAAGTTGTTCTTCATGATCATGACACTTTCATCATAAAAATCTTATATTTTGGTTTTAAGAATCACTATGATCATGGATATCCAAGATAAACACTTTGTTTTTTTCTAAATCTTGGATCAAACCTAGTTATTTTGCAAGAACAAGAATTAATATTTAGCTAAATTTTATAATCCGTTGATCATGATAAACTTATAAACTTTCTTTCAAATAAGATGATTTACAAAAAATGTTTTATTTAAATATTTATTATAATAGAACAAATATACTTGATATCTCTAAATAATTAATTGAGTAACTTAATTATTGTTTATTTTTGTTCAACATAAAATAATATGTATAATTTCTTTAAAATAAATCATGAAAAACCTTTAAACTAATTAATTATTAAATGAATTTATCATGTTACTAAAATAAAACAAAACATTTAATCATAAATTGTTTTTAATCATGCTATTTATGCTTATATTAATAATATACAATTGCTCATTTATAAATCATTATTCAACTAATAAATATCAAATGGCATAAAAACATTAATTCATTTTTGTTAATCTCAATTTAAATAAAAAAAATTCCCTAAGTCCCAATTTGTCGTAGTTTCATTTCCATTTAGACTCGTTAAAATCTAGCATACGTATATACCTGTTTTGGAAAATCCACCGTGATTCTCCGATTTGTTTGTTCGATCTTTCAAACTTTCATCCTCATTTTCAAGGTGAGTTTCTCACACCCTGTTTTTTAAACGTTTTTACATTTTGGGGGTAGCATGCATATCCTACTCAAACAATTACTTAGTATGCTTTATTCAAACTACAATTCGCATTATGGACTTGCGTGTTTATTTGCTTACTTGCGTTATGTGTTTATCCAAGTATGTTGGTTGTTACCAACTGGAAAGGACCTTACTTGCGTTGTGTGTTTATCCAAGTATGTTGGTTGTTACCAACTGGAAAGGACCTTACTTGCGTTGTGTGTTTATCCAAGTACGTTGGTTGTTACCAACTGGAAAGGATCTTACTTGCGCTGTTCGTTTATCAGAGTACATTGGTAGTTACCAACTGGAAAGGACCTTGCTTGCGTTGTTACACATGTTCATTGAATTGTACGATTTCTTACGTATTTATATCAAACTTGTGTGATTCTCACCAACTATTTGTTAGTTGACTTTATTTTATATACATGCTACATATACAATTATTAGAGGATGATACATTGGAGAAGACATTAGCATTTAGGGTATTTTCAGAAATGGACAAGTTGTTTAAATTATTATTGTTTGTCTTGTATTTCTTGTTTTTAAACTTGTGTATTTGATGTTAAAATTAATTAATGATAATATTGTCACTTAATAGTGTCACATGTGTTTTGAGCAATCTGTACGTCACACTTAGGCGTTTCCGCTTAATCCGGGGCATTACAAAAGTGATAATAAAAGTGCGAATGTTTTCACCGGGACGGACCACATAAATATGGGTGATCTATGCATAGTCATTTCAGGTCCACACATGTTGGAGATAGCATGTTTTTACAAAATTGGTAGAACCTAAAATGGATGAAATACTAGATTGATGAGGACGTACTAGAAACGCCGCTAAATGCCTGATCTACGCGCTCCAGCTACAAACAATTCCTGGCAGTTGATTAAACTATATCCAAGGGCTAATCTTCATTCAAACATTCATATCATCAAAAACCCGACCAATATTCTTTTCATCCATTATATAAAAGAAGTCGACAAAAAGTGTCACAACAAAGCAAAAAAGTGTCACTAAAGAACCTTGTTCAAATGAGTGGCACATAAAAAAGTGTCACTAGAAGTGCTACCAATAAAGCCTTTTAGTGGCACTTTTTTCGTCTGCCGCTACAAACTTTTGGGGTTTTTTTAACACTTTTATCCGTATGCCAATAAAAAATTTTGGGCTTTTAGTGACACCTTTTCCGCATGCCATTGAAAATTTGACCTTTTAGTGGCACTTTTTTTCGTTTGCCACTACAAACATTTAAACTTTTGGACTTTAGTGACACTTTTTTGGTGCTTCCTGTCCAAACTTTTGGGCTTAATGACACTTTTTTCAACTGCCAATAAAAATTTTTGAGGCTTAATTACAGGCGCTTATTCGTCTCTCACTAAGCGTTGAACTTTTAGTGACACTATTTTTGTCTGCCACTACAAATTCTTGGAATCATAATGCCACCTTTTAACAATATAAAATAAAAATCTTAAATATAGAAATCATAATGTCTTTACCATAATTAAAGTTCAATCACATTCCAAATATATATCTATCACATTCCAAACATACACAAAATGTCTAATAACTCTAAATCAAGTGAAATTATCAAACATATAGAAGGGAAGTAGCAAATATTTGAATAAAAGCTGAAAGCCTATGACGTTCGTTAGTCTCTTTCACCATACACTACTAGAAAACTAGGCATTTGAGACCATCTTTCCGGTCGCAAAACGGTCGTAATTGCCCTGTTGTGACCGTTTTGCAACTGAAAATGCGGTGGGAAAAACGCAGGTCGGAATTACTCTGTTGCGACCATTTTCCGACTGCTATTACATTTTGCGACCAACAACTAAAGCTGTTGCAAAACATGCAACCACCGCGACGGTCGCAATTCATGCAACCACCGCTGCGGTCGCAATTCATGCAACCGCCGCCGCGGTTGGAATTCTTGCAACCACCGATGCGGTCGGAATTCTTGCAACCACCGCCGCGGTCCACGGTCGGATTTCTTGCAACCACCGCCGCGGTCGGAATTCTTGCAACCACCGCGACGGTCGCAAATCATGCAACCACCGCCACGGTCGGATTTCTTGCAACCACCGCCGCGGTCGGAATTCTTGCAACCACCGACGCGGTCGGAATTGCTACATTTAATTGGACCATTTGGACAAATCTGAACTATCCAGACATTTTTTAAAAAAAAGTATGTAATAAATATCCAAAAATAACCCAAATTAAAATGTCTAATATAAAATCCAAATGCACATCCAAATTTTCAGAATATTCAAATAAGGCGTGTTAACGTGGCTTCAAAATATTGACATTGCTTATCGAACCACAGATTTTAACAAGGTTTCAATGTTAGTCATCCTCTTAAGAATTGCAACTTTCTCCGCCTTATCCTTTTCCTTTTCAGCCATCAACTCCTTAATAATTCCATTTAATCTTTCTTTATCTTCTTCTTTTTCCTTCACAAGATCCTTGATAACCAAGTGCAACTATTCAATATACAAAACAATTGATAATGGGTCAAAAAAGACAAAAAGAATTTTAAAAATGACTTCTAATCTCGACAACCAGTTACTAAGCGCGTCTTTTGATCCTAAACTGATTATTGTGAAAATTAAAGTGATGTTTGACTTTTAGGAAGTCAAACTGTCAAAATAAAAACAGGCTGCAATAACTATTTATAGTTTGACTAAAATTCAAACTATAAGCGGGCTAAATAAACAAGTTATATGTGAGTTGTAAATGGGCCGATGGTATATAATAATACTATTAATGGGCTGTGACAAACATGTTCAATGAGTTATAAACAATGGGTCTTTTGACTAAGCCAAAACTAGCCTAAAATCCTCTATATGTTGTCATAACGCAAACTGTTTTCATGTGATGAGCCGATGAGTTACCCTTATTTTGGACCCCACTCAACATGTTAAGCCCAATTAATCCAAGTTGATCTAATTCCAGTAATGTAACATTCGTTACTTTTCAAACCCGACCCATTTTGAATTTTCGGTCTTGTTCATATATATATATATTAGATTTTATTTCGTTAAATAATAAAGTTCGTTAAAACATTAAAAATTAGATTTTATTTCGATTCGATAACCTTAACCCGTCAAATTTAATTCGTGCTTGTAATTCCTCATATTAATATCGAGTTATTAATTTACTAATATAAAAATAATATAAATCATTAAGACCTGTTAAAAACTTAGAAATATTATTATACCTTTCGTTAAGTACTTTTCGTTAACTTAATAATCTTTTTTTTAAACAATATTATATCTAAGTGTCTTAAAATCCCATAATATATATTAAAATAAATTCACTACCACGTTAACCAAATATTTACAACTTTATTAATCCCGTTAGCTAGTCTTTAAATATTCGTATTTATTTTATTTATAGCTTGAGAAGTTCCATCATTTTGGATTCATTAAACGTTTCCGCTTTAGCCGGGGTGTTACAGATTGGTATTAGAGCCGTGGCTTTAAGATAGGACATTAGACGTAGTGTTTAAGGTAGCTATAGCTTATTTGTTTATTTGTTAGGGTTGCATGATAGAATTATGTGAGCCTTAATTGATTGTTTAAACGCACTTACTATTACTGGATTACTATACTACTGATTCCATTAACACCTCATGAATACAAGTAAACACACACAAGCTCAAGGCTTAGGCCTAAAACAAGTTTTCTCAAAAGCAATTTTAAGCAATTTTCAAATTCGGTGTTCCATATTTCATCTTCTTAAAGACCATGTCCCTTTATGATAAGGATATGGTTGCACTCCTTAGGATGTCACGCAAGTCATGGTGGTTCATGCGACGTGTGATTCCGACCTTCAATGTTTTACAATGTGTTTTAACTAAAAGTCTGACAAGTCGTGGTGATACACGAATAATCAGCTTTTGGTTTGATTTGATTACACATTTTGATTTACAGGTTTTAACTGAAAGTCTGTTAAGTTCTGGTGATACACGAATACCCAACTTTCGGTTCGATTTGATTACACATTTTTATTTTTAATGGAACATACAAATTATGATGATTCATACAACGTGTGATTCCGAATACTCAATCATTTATATTGTGGTTTTGACAAGTCATTGGGATATGTGAATACTCGAGTTTCAATTCGTTTTCTGTGTTTATATTAATTGAAATTTGTAAAATTCATGCTAGTACATAAATTGTTTCAACCCGTCTTCTTAATTTATAAATTCAGTTATTATTATTATAATTTGAAAAAAAATCGAAAGGTTATGGTGATACATGAATAGTCGAGTTTCAATGTGTTTCTTTATTTGTATCTATTCATTATTTCTTATACATTGAATTGAAAATACGAAAAGTCATCGTGATACATGAATAGTTGATTTTTCAATACTCATTTTCTCGTGTGTTTTAAATTGAGAATTCGAAAAGTCATGGTGATACAGGAATAGTCGATTTTTCAATACTCGTTTTCTCATGTGCTTTAAATTGAGCATTCGAAAGGTCACAGTGATGCATGAATTGTCGATTCTCAATTCATTTTCTTTATATAATTTCATTTATTATAGTTTTAATTGAAAATTCGAAAAGTTATGGTGGTACATAAACACTCGATTTTCAATTCGATTTCATTACTCATATTAGATTTGTATTAATTTTGTGTTTTTATTTCAAAATTTGATATATTTTTATTCGGAAATTTACAAGATTAGTACTGACTCATGAGCACTTCGATTTCGATTTCAAATATGGTTTCATTCTATTGTACTTATTTATTTATTTACATATTTATAAATGGATTCCGATTTTAGGAACCTCTCATGTAACGTTTCTTTTAATTTTGATATGAATTTCATATTTACGTCCAATGTCATGCGAATTGTTCACACTTCATGCGTTCTCGTTCTACTCAACGATACCCTCGAAACTCAAACCACGAAAACTACAACTCAAATTATTAAGCAATTGACCATCGAAATCCCGACCATAACAAACCAAGATTCATTACCAACTACACGATACATTTAAACTTCAAAGATATACCTAATTAAATCCAAACCCAACCTAACTCTTGGATACTCAAACCCAACCTAACAAAGATATTTACACGAAAACCCACCCTTTGTATGACATGTACGATTCCCCCACTCCGTTACCGCAATGTCGAAATGTCCCAAATAGTGTTAAATTCAGCCAACTCATCAACTTTCGTCTAATAACTATACATACCTTTATTCCCACGACCTGTTACCAAACCATTGATCCCCCACCTTCTGCCTTACCTTATGCTCAAACTTCAAACTCGCTACTATTGCAGTAACTCGAGAACACCCGTTATAAGGCCCGACTTGTTTCTATCTTACAAAACCTTACCCCGCGTTCCTTGACCTCTCAAAGGTTTATTTGATTTTCGACTTTTCAAACCTGTTATTAACTCCTACACTCTTTTCCATATTTAGTCCTTTTACAAACATTCTTTTTCGTGAAATTTCAAATCTTTATTATTTTAAAACGATCATTAATAAGTATATATTTTGTTATACGAAATATATTCAAGTCGTTTTGGATCAAAAGAACTTTACGAAAATTCAAATGGTTCATCATCATCATCATCATCATCATCATCATCATCATCATCATCATCATCATCATCATCATCATCATCATTACTACTATCAATACTTCACTATTATAATTACTATTATTACCATTAATATTAGTATTAATAATACCATTACTATTATTATTATTATTATTATTATTATTATTATTATTATTATTATTATTATCATTCCAATAAAATTATTAAAATAACATAAAATATTTCGCTTTAGACAATTCCTAAGCCATGGGGCTATTATATTACTATCAACGAGTTATTTTATCTAACGACTTCCATTTTCATAAAACGCCACCCAACCGGGAAATCCTTTACATCGAAAGTTTTCCATTGTTTTCTATCTAGTTAAGTATATATGCAAGGTTATTATCATAAATTTCATTTTAGTTTTGAGCATTGCGTCCCTACAAACGATTTTCACAAACAATGTCATCAATCATTTCTGTTTTCCCCTTTTGTCAACGCCAACGAGTTTCGGATTAGTAAACCATACCACCGCACCGCAATAACCTTCATACCGCAAAACCCATTTCGAGAAGACAAGCATCGCAAGTTACCTTTTTCCTTTCTTTCATATGTTATAGATATCTTTCTGTTTTGGCATTTTCATGTATTTTTATGTATCGAGTTCCTCTCAAAGGTTGTCTACGAAGTTAATATCAAGGTAGATTATTCGTTGATTTGTGAACTACTCCCATCCATAGTTACATTCTGAGGCGGTTTACCTTGTTATTTCAATCTCGTGGTCCATAACCGATTTTACATAAACATAATCGTTTAAGTGGAAGTTGGAAACTATGAGCATGTTTATACACATTTTGAGTTTATTTTGGTTACACGAATAATTTGGTCATATTGTTCTATTTTCGCTCAACGTTTTGTTCGGATCATTTTGTTATTCATAATCCCAATGTTTTACCAATTAAGATCAAAATTTTAATTCGACCTTGAAATTGTTCTCAATGTTCTACCAATTTGAGGTCAATGTTTTACTTTGATCTCGAAGTTGCAATTATTTATTAATCTCAAATATTGCGTTGATATTTTCAATTGTTTATAGAGTCATTATTGACTCCAAGAACTTACTTGATTCCTTTTATTAAAGTTTCGTTATTATTCTCGGACCCAATGCTTATCGACTTGCGTGTTTACATTTTGTAGCTCAATAATACGTTTACTTAACATGTTATCCTCAACTTTATTATTTCATATGAATGATTTCAATCGATGTCATCCGTTATTTTAACTATTCCATACTACTCAAGAGTTTCGCGCATGTTGTTAGGTAAACACCGTTTGTATCTTTAAGACTTCAATAAATGTTCTCGTTTATCCTTGGCCTTAGGAATTGGTTTCTATATTTTATTAAATTTTGATCTGTATAGTCCATCGTTCTTGAATTCTAAAGTTTTCACATAAGGACTTATTATAAACCCACACAATGGGACGAGTTATGTGGACCATCCGACGAAAATGGTAATTATGGGTCGACACGTAATTATCCAAGTTCTCGAATGGAAGACATAATAAGTACGTTGTGTGCAATAACACGAAACCTGGAATGATTTTGAAAGACAGGACAAATGAAATATGATAAGAGCATGGTGGATACGCTGCGGGTACATCCTATATATAAGTGTCCTTACCATATTCCCATTTGTGGCGTCTTTCGGGTCATTCAAAGATTGACGTTATTGTTTTTTATCTAAATATGTATATAAAAATCGTTAAACCTTTTAAACAACTCCTCATATTAGCTGTTTTCTTTTAAAATTTTATTTTTATTTTAATTTCGGGACGAAATTTTCAAAAGTTGTGAATCCTGTAACATTCGTTACTTTTCAAACCTGAAAACCCGACCCATTTTGAATTATCGGTTTTGTTCATATATATATATATATATATATATATATATATATATATATATATATATATATATATATATATATATCGCACACACACATATATTATAATATTAATTTGCGTTGCATGTATTTATTCGTCATTGCCTTATGTATTTGAACTTGTTAAACCGACCCGTTTGGTCGTTTCGATATAGTTTTGGTACTTGTTCATCATTAATATTATATTCCTGACAATTTACGATCATCGTTCGTTCGTTATATTACTTTCAATGAATTATTAAAACTCTGAGTTTTAAAGTTTAAAGCTTTAAAGATTTAAATAAATTGAAAACTATTCGGGTATAGTACGAACATTATCCAAGTATACTAATTTCTTATTACATTTCAAAGTTCGGGATTCTATTCGTAAAATTCCTTTTAATTTTCTAATCTTAAAAACATTTTCAAAGTTTAAGGTTGTATTTTTAATTATAAGTTAGATCTAGAATTAAATTATTATGAAAACCAAGGGACCAATTTTATAATTTGTCTAAATTATAGTATAATATAAAAGAAATAACAAAAACACCACCCTTTCCCCATGAAACACGTTTTTCCGTCAGGTCTTTCCGGTGACCGGATTTTCGGCGCCGGCGAGACCTCAAACACCCCAAATATCGTCCTTTTAACTTGTTTAAATTGTGTGACGACTTATGCATTCAACGCCAATCCTTAATTAATAGATTAATTGCACCGTAACATTCGGTAATCGTCAATAAGGCCGCGACACTCGCCGGATTTTTCGGCCAACTTATTAATCACGAATTAATGATGATACGCTCCTCTAACTGGTATAAATACGAACCTAGCATCGAACTAAACTCGCTCATCACCTTTAATCTCTCTTTTATACGCTCTGTAACACCGGATTTTGTCTCTAAAGCATCGGATTCCGGCCACCATTGTTAACCCTCTTTCCGACACCAATTAAGGTAATCGTGATATGTTTTCTTTTGATTGTTAGCCGAATAACAAAACCTATAAATCAATTTTAACCAACACGGAATGAATTAACAGTTGCAAAATCTAGGGTTTAGAATTGGAGAAGATGAACTTGGTTGTCTATATAAATATAACTTTTCCCATTTGTAAAACTAAATTGATATCTAGAGCAGCTAGTTAACTCATTTCAATGTAAGCATAGGGACCCGTGTTCAAAACCCGGGTCAGACCGATTTTTTTTATGTTTTTTTTAATATCTTCATTTTACAAGCTTTAACAATATTAATACTTAAATAAATAAATAATCAAAATAAATTATATAAAATTACTTTTTAACCAAATCAAAATTTTATAAAATAAATTAAATAATATCTCATCATTTTCCATACAAAAATCAATTTCCAAACTCGTTAAACCGTCAATATAAATTCGTTTCATTAATATTATTGCATTAACGATAATCATTTAAATATTCATTAACCCCGTTAGAAAAGTTGTTTTAACTTGTAAATTTTAACCCGTGCCTTGCATAAATAGTATTTTCTCGTATTAGTGTTGTTTAGCCTAATGTTCTCTTTAAATAATAAAGTTCGTTAAAACATTAAAAATTAGATTTTATTTCGATTCGATAACCTTAACCCGTTAAATTTAATTCGTGCTTGTAATTCCTCGTATTAATATCGAATTATTAATTTACTTATATAAAAATAATATTAATCAATAAGAGCTGTTAAAACTTAGAAATATTATTATACCTTTCGTTAAGTACTTTTCGTTAACTTAATATTCCTTTTTTTAAAACAATATTATATCTAAGTGTCTTAAAGTCCCATAATATATATTAAAATAAATTCACTACCACGTTAACCAAATATTTACAACTTTATTAATCCCATTAGCTAGTATTTAAATATTCGTATTTATTTTATTTATAGATTGAGAAGTTCCATCATTTTTTATTCTTTTAACGTACTTTTGGTTGCTTCGGTTTCATTATTGCGCTTTCGATCTTATTCCAAGTTATCTTCGACTTCAAGGTGAGTTTTCTCACCACCATTTTTTAAACGTTTTCATATTTTGGGGTAGCATATGTATCCGTATTTAAAATTCAAGTGTTGTTACTTCTATTACAAAACTACAATTCGTATACGGACTTGTGTGTTACATGTATTACTTACACGAATATTACTTGCACGTTGGGAAGCCTCAATAAGTATGATCATACGCCCCCTTTGCACACAGGTCCATTTGTATCGAGTGAAAAGGGCCTCATTATCCGAGTACGTTGGTTGCTACCAACTAGAGAGGACATTACTTGTTCAATTATCCGGGTACGTTGGTTGATACCAACTGGAAAGAACTTTACTTGCTCGTTTATCACTTTGTCCATGAATTGTATGATTTTTATGTATGTATATAAAACTGTGGGAACGCACCAGCTAAGTTCATAACTGACTTTATTTTATACTTATGATACAGGTGTAAAGATACGAGGATGAAAGTTATAAGACACATAGCATGCCTATAGTATATTTAAAGAACAGCTTATCATTGATTTATTTATTGTTTCAACTTGTATTATTTGATAACTTGTGTTACATGATGATTTAAATGAAATAATATTATTATGGTCACCTAATAGTGACACGTGTGTTTGAGCAATCGGTACGTCACACTCAAGCGTTTCCGCTTTAGCCGGGGTGTTACAGATTGGTATTAGAGCCGTGGCTTTAAGATAGGACATTAGACGTAGTGTTTAAGGTAGCTATAGCTTATTTGTTTATTTGTTAGGGTTGCATGATAGAATTATGTGAGCCTTAATTGATTGTTTAAACGCACTTACTATTACTGGATTACTATACTACTGATTCCATTAACACCTCATGAATACAAGTACACACACACAAGCTCAAGGCTTAGGCCTAAAACAAGTTTTCTCAAAAGCAATTTTAAGCAATTTTCAAATTCGGTGTTCCATATTTCATCTTCTTAAAGACCATGTCCCTTTATGATAAGGATATGGTTGCACTCCTTAGGATGTCACGCAAGTCATGGTGGTTCATGCGACGTGTGATTCCGACCTTCAATGTTTTACAATGTATTTTAACTAAAAGTCTGACAAGTCATGGTGATACACGAATAATCAGCTTTTGGTTTGATTTGATTACACATTTTAATTTACAGGTTTTAACTGAAAGTCTGTCAAGTTGTGGTGATACACGAATACTCAACTTTCGGTTCGATTTGATTACACATTTTTATTTTTATTGGAACATACAAATTATGATGATTCATACAACGTGTGATTCCGAATACTCAATCATTTATATTGTGGTTTTGACAAGTCATTGGGAAATGTGAATACTCGAGTTTCAATTCGTTTTCTGTGTTTATATTCATTGAAATTTGTAAAATTCATGCTAGTACATAAATTGTTTCAACCCGTCTTCTTAATTTATAAATTCAGTTATTATTATTATAATTTGAAAAAAAATCGAAAGGTTATGGTGATACATGAATAGTCGAGTTTCAATGTGTTTCTTTATTTGTATGTATTCATTATTTCTTATACTTTGAATTGAAAATACGAAAAGTTATCGTGATACATGAATAGTTGATTTTTCAATACTCATTTTCTAGTATGTTTTAAATTGAGAATTCGAAAAGTCATGGTGATACAGGAATAGTCGATTTTTCAATACTCGTTTTCTCATGTGCTTTAAATTGAGCATTCGAAAAGTCATAGTGATGCATGAATTGTCGATTTTCAATTCATTTTCTTTATATAATTCGTTTATTATAGTTTTAATTGAAAATTCGAAAAGTTATGGTGGTACATAAACACTCGATTTTCAATTCGATTTCATTACTCATATTAGGTTTGTATTAATTTTGTGTTTTTATTTAAAAATTTAATATATATTTTTATTCAGAAGTTTACGAGATCAGTACTGACTCATGAGCACTTCGATTTCGATTTCAAATTTGGTTTCATTCGATTGTACTTATTTATTTATTTACATATTTATAGATGGATTTCGATTTTAGGATTCTCTCATGTAACGTTTCTTTTGATTTTGATATGAATTTCATATTTACGTCCAATGTCATGCGTATTGTTCACACTTCATGCGTTCTCGTTCTACTCAACGATGCCCTCGAAACTCAAACCATGATAACCACAACCCAAATTATTAAGCAATTGAACATCGCAATCCCGACCATAACAAACCAAGATTCATTACCAACCACATCGATACATTTAAACTTCAAAGATATACCTAATTAAATCCAAACCCAACCTAACTCTTGGATACTCAAACCCAACCCAACAAAGATATTTACACGAAAACCCACCCTTTGTATGACACGTACGATTCCGAAAACCCACCCTTTGTATGACACGTACGATTCCGAAAACCCACTCTGTTACCCGCAATGTCGAAATGTCCCAAATAGTGTTAAATTCAGCCAACTAATTAACTTTTGTCTAATAACTATACATACCTTTATTCCCACGACCTGTTACCAAACCATTGATCCCCCACCTTCTGCCTTACCTCATGTTCGAACTTAAAACTCGCTACTTGTAACGCCCGTTAATTTCCGACAAAAGGTTTAATCTTGTAGTGTTATGTACACCTTTCGGGCTTGACCCGGCATTCTCCCGGGAGCTCCTTGCAAACCTCGTAAACGTTCTCACTTAACTTTCCACCCAAGTTGCTACATACTTCAATTTGGAGGGTCTTGGATGTAACTATTTTATATCATAAAACAAAAGAAAACTCAAACCCTAAACCTATTTGCAGCCGTCGGACCTGGACCCCCTGCTCGTTTTTCTTCCGCCCAGCCAAGTTTCAGCCGTGGAAACTCCAATTCAAGGTCGTTTTTATGATTCCCCATATCTTTTACACCTTAATTGATCACATTAACGCGCTTATTGGTCGTTAAGATTGAGTTTTGATGATAACAGCTTGCTGACAGATTCGTATACGTTTATTGTAGGGTCTGTAACGCGATGTTAATCCACTGTTTTTGATCGATTCTTGATTCCATGATGTTCTACTTTGAGTCTAGTTTCCAGAAAGGTATAATACGTAATTTTTGGACGAAATTTGAATACTTTTTATGATTTTATAAAATCGAGTGTCAAACCTGATGCGGGACGACGGATTCTGGTCTGTCTTCCCGACATCATAACCTTTTTTCGACAAGTCTAAATTGGTTGGTTCCACGTCTGGAAGTTAATATTTTGAGTTAGGAACCAAACCCAATTGGAATCGTTTAATTTAGCTGGGTAATGAATTTTATGAAAATAAAATCATTTTGTTGCGCAGCTGAAATAGCTGCACATACCTTTCTGTGTTAGAAGAAATTTTATGATTTTTGTGTCCGCTAGAAAAATATAATAAAAATATTTTTATAAACTTAAGATATTTATGAAACACTGGTAAAAATTTAATAATTTAATTCCATGGTTTTCCTATGTAATAAAATATATCTTTGCATGCTAAAATCTGCATGTTATATTCGTATTGATCGATAAGTTCGTTTTAGGATTAACCGGTGGCTGCCCTTTCTCTCATCTTTCGGGGCTGTTATAATTGAAGTTCGTACTCCGTCATATTTTTAGGTATGTCACTTACAATATACTAAAATTTCATGGCCAATGGAGGTGTTTAGGTCGGTCAATCGATTTTAGTTCGAAAACTAGGGTTTATCGGGTGTAGGATTGGCAATTATTGAGTTTGATGCGTTAAACGATCGGATGACCGACCGAATCAGTTTGTACAGCCCTAGGGGGGGTTTAAGGGTTGTGGGAAAATTATATTTTTGATGCACGGGGCTGTTGGGGTTAGTGCTTCGTCAATCGAGTCGGCGGTGCGTGAATTTTCGTTTAAACGTTAAAGTAAGAGTTGTAAAAAGGAACCGTCAACCCTATCAACTCGGGTGACATAATCTTGATGAATGAAAAGATTTAAAATGGAATTTGGTCCATTCAGGGCTGATTCGTTTAACAAATGGTTTTAAGGTTTATTTCGCGCTCATTCGACCCGATTTGATTATCGTTGGGCCTTAGGCCAAGTTGTTGGGCCTTGGACCAAAGTGTTGGGTCTTGGGCCAAAATTTTGGGCCTTGGGCCAAGTGGTTGGGCCTTGGGCCAAAGTGTTGGGCCTTGGGCCAAGTTGTTGGGCTTGAACGGCCCATTAGGCTAGAGTGTTCTTACAGTCTAGTTTAGTAACGCGTTGTGTATAATTTACAGGCCCTTGCTTGTGATTGTGCACTTAGGGATATCCTAGCTCATTGCAGGTGTTCGGTTGATTCAGGTGAGTTCATGATGCCCTTTTTACTCTTTTACGTTTTGGGTTAGCATACACACCGAAATACAATTTTAAACGATTTTACTCGTTACAGTGAATTGAATAGTTTTACATCGTCTCACTCATGATGGTGCATTTTGAAAGCTATATTTGAATTATTTTATATGCCTTAGGATATTTTAGACTCGTTCATGGTCTTGTGTCCGTAAGGTTACATACATTATTGATGGTCTAGACTCGAGGATGTTAGTAGACTTGGCAGTAATTGAATATGAGTAGACCTATTTGTGTTTGCATGCACTGATGTTACGTGTTGGGTTGTACGTGTGCTCGACCCTGATGTTATTACTTGGATGAGATGTTACGTGTTTGGGTTGTACGTGTGCTCGACCCTGATGTTATTATTTGGACGGTATTTATAAGGATATAAATATATTGGATGTATATAGATGTCTAAGTACGAATACTTAGTGTTGATGATGGCCTAACTGTTCGTGTCCCGTATTATATTTTAAACTCTTGGAATGTTTTATAATCCAGTTTTTATATTTAAACTCTTAGAATGTTTTATAATCTCGTTTTTATATTTTAAACTCTTGGAATGTTTTATAATCCAGTTTTTATATTTAAACTCTTGGAATGTTTTATAATCTCGTTTTTATATTTAAACTCTTGGAATGTTTTATAATCCCGTTTTTATATTTAAACTCTTGAATGTTTTATAATCCCGTTTTGATATTTAAACTCTTGAAATGTTTTTAAACGAATTTATATAGGCTTGCTAGGAATGGTAGGCCTTGGGATGTTAAATATATATATATATATATATATACATTATTGCTTGGCCTATATTTGGCGATGTTGTAGTCGTTTCGACTACTGATGTTGTGTATGCCTACTTTGTGTTTGCATGCACTGATGTTACGTGTTTGGGTTGTACGTTTGCTAGACCCTGATGTTGAGCCGTGATCGGGTCAAATATATTACTTGGGGAAGACCCAGGGTGAGGAGGCCCGTATCACGTGCTTGGATGTATGAGCCGGGATCGGGTCAAATATATTACTTGGGGAAGACTCGGGGTGAGGAGGCCCGTATCTCGTGCTTGGATGTATAAGCTGTGACCTAGTCAAATATATTACTCGGGTTTGACTCGTGATGGGGAGGCTCGTGTCACATGCTTAGGTCTTACCGCGTCCAGGTCAAATATATTACTCGAGTCTTGACTCGGGATGGGGAGGCCCGTCTACGTGTGTTCGACGATGATTGTATTACTTGATGAATTATATATAATTTATTTTATTTATACCTTCTCTATTGTGTATAACTATAGCTTTGAAATAAAGTATGAATTATTGTTTATAAAAATTTGAACTCACTCAGCTCAAGCTGACTTTGTGTGTATGTTAGATTGACTTTCAGGTTGAGGATTAGAGATTTCCGCTTGGACGTGCTAGAGACTACTCGGACGGTTGAAGGCACATCTAGTCGAAGAATTAATAATGCAAACTGATTCTTTTAAATTTTTACCATAAGTATTTAACTTTTGATTTTTGGGCACTTTCCCTGGTTTTGGGAATTTTGATGTTATCTATTCCGCTGTTTACTACTCTGAAACGATTTTAATAAAATGAAGATTTCAAGTAAAACGAATATTTTATTTACAATTGATTTTGGACACCTGTACCCGTGTTTTGGGATTTTTAATACTTAAACTTTTCCGCTGTTATTTACTCTGAACTTGTTTTAAATAAAAAGAATCGTTTGGTAAATAACAGCGGATGTGATTACCAACTGTAGGATTCCCGGGATTCGGGGTCTTACACTACTATTGCAGTAACTCGTTTCATTAATATTATTTCGTTAACGATAATCATTTAAATATTCGTTAACCCCGTTAGAAAAGTTGTCTTAACTCATAAATTTTAACCCGTGCCTTGCATAAATCGTATTTTCTCGTATTAGTGTTGTTTAGCCTAATGTTCTCTTTAAATAATAAAGTTCGTTAAAACATTAAAAATTAGATTTTATTTTGTAACGCCCGTTAATTTTCGGTTTAAAGATTTAAGCATGTAAGGTATGTATAATTCTCGGGATTTAACCGACATTACTCGGAAACCTTCTTGTCATCCCGATACGTTAAATCACTTAACTTTTCTCTCAAGTTACTCCACCT
The DNA here is from genome assembly GCF_021521415.1 of Bidens hawaiensis. Classification (NCBI taxonomy): domain Eukaryota; kingdom Viridiplantae; phylum Streptophyta; class Magnoliopsida; order Asterales; family Asteraceae; genus Bidens; species Bidens hawaiensis. The sequence continues at coordinate 76,622 of NW_027505877.1, read as the reverse complement.
TTCATAAATGAGGGACTAGAGTGTAACTTGTTGTTTAATATCATAAAACTAAAAACCCTAGCCCCCTCCCTTCCCTATTTCTGATCGGACAAAAGAGCAGACAAGGAGCTGCGGTTTTTCTTTTTTTGCAGCCAAGTTTAGGGCGTGAAACTTCAATTGAAGGTTAGTTCTATGTTCCCCCAAGTCCTATACACCTTAATTGATCATATTAACGCGCTTATTGGTCTGTTATGATTGAGTTGATGAGGTCGAGACTTTAGGTAACTCGAACCATGTTAGAACTTCTCGTAGGATAAACGAGTCCTTTCGATGTCGATTGTAATGTTTGTATGTAAACCGACAAGTGTTTGAGTTTTGGTTTTACTTAAGGATTATCTAGCTCTTGGTGAATACGTGTCTTGTGTCAGGTGACTTCACGATGCCCCTTTTTACTATTTTAAGATTTTGGGCTAGCATGCACACCTAAGCGATTTTGCTTGATAAAATGTTTAAAATTATTTTGGATGGGCTTACTTGTATAGGGTAGGCCTTGAGATGATATTATCGTATGTATGTATGTATGTATGTATTATTGTATGGCCAATATTTGGCGATGTTAGTAGTCGTTATCGACTATGGATGTTATGTATGCCTACTTTGTGTTTGCATACGTTGGATGAGATGTTATGTGTTTGGGTTGTACGTTTGCTCGACCCTGATGTTATTACTTGGATGTTATATAAATATATATATATATATATATATATATATATATATATATATATACATAGGGATGTACTTATAAAGATGTTTATATATATTTATGTGTGTATATATATATAAGGATGATTATTTATTGATAATGATGGCGTAACTGTTGTATCCCTTTTATATTTTAAAACCTTTGGAATGACTATTATGATTATTAATATCGATGTTATTTATTAAAACTTGAACTCACTCAGCTTAAGCTGACTTTGTGTGCATGTTAGTGTGAGTTTCAGGTTAGGAGAAGGATACCTTATCACTTGGACGTGCACGAAGCTACTTGGACGGTGAAGGGCATACGTGGATGGAAGATTTCAATATTAAACATTTATTTTAAAAATTCTTATCAAATATATTTGAATTGGTTTTGGGCATAACTCCCGGGTTTTGGGAACTTGTTTTATGAATTATGGTTTTTCACTGAACTATACTCTGAATTGGTTGTTTTTATGAAATGAACTGTTTTTTTTTCAAGTTTAAGTATTTTTATAAGTATTATGGATGAGTACCAACTGTAGGACTCCTGGGATTCGGGGTCTTACAAGTTGGTATCAAAGCCATGGTTCGAGGGATCCGAGCATCCCCGAATGCTTGGACTCGAACTATAAGGGAAAGACTAGTATGCCCACCGCTAGTAGCTGCACGTCAAGAGGTAACCTTAAATTGTTTATGTTGGGTTCGTAGGCCTTGTTGGCCCGGTTTATTATATGAAGTCAAAAGAGGAGACGGGTGTGGGCGGTCGGGCCCAAGCCCGGCCCGGTTTAGATTTCTTGCATAATAATTTACTAACCCTGGTTCAGTCTATATATAAACAACATTATGTACTTGTAATATTTGTCACTCAATAAAGATATACCTAGTTGCCACCCGTGGACGTAGGTCAGTTTAGACCGAACCACGTTAAATCCTCGTGTTCGTTTATTGCTTTCGTGTCGTGTTCGGTTTCGTGTGTGCGTTTAATCCTAACAAGTGGTATCTAGAGCTTAGGTTCGGATCACGCGAAGAACACGTTGAACCAGCCGAGTCGCCGCCAAATCATCCAGCCGCCGCCACCCTACTGCGCTAGGGTTCCGCCGCTGCTACGGTTTTCCGATTGTCGTTAGGGTATACGTCGCCGCCGCCACCCTACTGCGCTAGAGTTCCGCCGCCGCCGTCGCCGTACGACTCTCGCCGCCACAACAGCCGCTGTCGCGCTCGTTGTAGTTGTTGGGTTCTGTTTTTTTTTGAAAGCAATTATCCATAGCTTCATGCATCTCTGCAAGAAATAACAAGAGTTTGAATATAAGGTTTTTTTTGTCTTTTTTGTTGGGAAGAAAGTGGCGTGACCACACTTTGACCAGAAGCTTAATTTCTTGGCTTGGAGCATTTGTTCACCAAAATTTGGTGTTTGTTCCTTTTTTTTTTTGGCCGTAACTAGGGCAGTGGCCCAAGTTAACATATTTTTGGAAGCCTAAAAATATATATTTGGAACAGCAGCTCACATTTATTTCTGATCAGCTCCGGTGAAGCATAGTACGAGACATGAAAGTTTGAATCAAGATCCTATTTTTGTTGAAAAACAGTTGTCAAGTCAGAAGAAGCGTTAAAGAAACGGATAACCAATTGCCAACCGCGTTTGTCAGGTTTTATCGTTTCAGTTTAAAATTTCAGTTTCTGATTTACAGTTCGTATTTCCGCTGCGGTTTAAATAGGTTGATTTTTAACAGAGTTCAGTAGAACAGTCGTTAAGTTCAGGCTCGTGTTGCTGTGTCTGTCTCTGTTTTTTTTATCCAGTTTTTCGTTTTAGTCATTGTTATGGCAGAAGACGGAAAGGTTTCGATACAGAAGTTTGACGGACAGAAGTTTGGTTGGTGGAAGATGCAGATTGAGGCACTACTTTGTCAGAAAGACTTGGATGTAGTGTTTGAGGATGAAAAACCAGAAAAGTTGTCAGAAGCAGATTGGAAGAAGTTAGACAAGAAAGCTAGGGCTTGTATTACATTGTCGTTGTCGGAAGATGAGGCGTTTAACGTCATGAAAGAAACCACAGCCCGTGGTATGATGGACGCACTATCCAACATGTATAAGAAGCCTTCGGCAGCGAATAAGGTCTATCTTATCAGAGAGCTAGTGACAACTCGAATGAAAGAGGGTGGGTCAGTTACAACTCATATCAATAATCTTAATTCGATCTTGTCCCGCTTAGTGTCAGTTGACATTAAGTTTGATGATGAAGTTCAAGGCCTCTTGTTATTATCCTCTTTGCCCGACAGTTGGTCGCAAACAGTGACTGCAGTTTGTAGTTCGTCTACAAATATTACTTTCGATGGGATTCGAGATCTGATTCTGGGAGAAGATTCAAGACGCAGAAGTTCAGGTGAATCATCAGGCAATATGCTAGTCACAGAAGGTAGAGGTAGGGGAAAACAGCGAGGCAGTGGGAGCAGGAAGAGGAGTCAGTCTAAGACTCGTAAGGATATTGAATGTTGGGGTTGTAAAGAGAAAGGACACTTCAGGAATCAGTGTCCGAATGGTAAGAAAGAGGTGAACGTTACAGAAGACGACACAGATGACGGGGTCAGTAGTGATGAGGCTTTGGTTTGTAGTGTTGAGAGTAGCGTTGATGCTTGGGTGATGGATTCTGGTGCATCGTTTCATGCCACTCACTGTAGTGAAACGATGAAGAATCTTAAATTTGGGGATTTTGGAAAGGTTCGACTAGCGAATGATGATATTTTAGAGGTTACGAGTATGGGAGACGTTGATTTGATAACTTCAGCCGGTACTTCTTGGACTTTGAAAGACGTGAGGGTTATTCCAAGTTTGAAGAAACGTTTGATTTCAGTTGGGCAGTTGGATGACCAGGGGCACGATGTTAAGTTCGGGAATGGGCAGTGGAAAGTAGTCAAAGGGAATCTCGTTGTTGCTCGTGGCAAGAAAATGGGTTCGTTGTATATGGTCGATATGTCATCGAAAGGAGTGGATCCAGTTTTGGTGAAAGACAAAGTCCGGTTCACAGAATCTCGTGGGCAGAAGAAGGTTCGTTTTGCAAGTAACAAACCCAGAGCCAAAGTGAAGATTCAGGATGAACGAGCTAGGAAGGTTAAATCAGTTGGGGGACATCGTGACAGTGGGAGCACAGGTCGTGTTTCAGTTACAGTTCCAGGTCGACAGTGGATTAAGAAAACCAGTATTCCAGCTGTAAAAATCTCTCCAATGAATTACTTGCTGAATATGGAGAGTGTTTGTTCTCAGGTTATCTCAGGATCCGGTAGTTCGTTACAGTGGGAGCCGGTAGGGACAGAGAATGGGTCAGGGGCAGTTTCAGCCATGACTGACGTGTTGGAGCTCCGGGGAGCTTCAACGGGCCTTCAGGTTAATTGATGAGAAGGCGGTGGCAACTAGAAGAAGTTTAATGTTCAGATTACAGAAGTACAATCAGGAGTGCAGACGAGAGTACTCAAGGCCTCCGAGTGGGAGATTGCTGGGTTCGTAGGCCTTGTTGGCCCGGTTTATTATATGAAGTCAAAAGAGGAGACGGGTGTGGGCGGTCGGGCCCAAGCCCGGCCCGGTTTAGATTTCTTGCATAATAATTTACTAACCCTAGTTCAGTCTATATATAAACAACATTATGTACTTGTAATATTTGTCACTCAATAAAGATATACCTAGTTGCCACCCGTGGACGTAGGTCAGTTTAGACCGAACCACGTTAAATCCTCGTGTTCGTTTATTGCTTTCGTGTCGTGTTCGGTTTCGTGTGTGCGTTTAATCCTAACAGTTTAGTCGTTCCTTTGAATTTTAATGTTCCAGTACATGATTAATTGTTTAATTGTTAGATAGAATGCTAATGTGGTTAGGGGCAGGGGGTGCTTAGGACGGGCTTGTGAAGTAAATGACTAATAACACTTGATCAACATTATTAGCAATTTACCCTTACCTTCCATGTTCTAAATACTACTTGCGTCTGACTATGTTAGGGTTCCGTCTTTGTAGGGATAGGATATGGCTAACTCTCGTGTCGTTAGCGTTAAAGTTCATCTCTTTCCTTAAATTCTCCTGTTCTTTTCCCATCCTCTTGAACGCTTTGCGCGTAATTGTTTAGTTGAGGCGTAGCATGCTGTCACTCTGGGTTCCTTGGTGCTTGACCGCTTAAATTCCTCGCTCCTTCAAGAATGTATGTGCAACTGTTTAGCTAAGTAGGAGCGTAACATTATCCCAGGTACCTTTTTACTTGATGGATTGCAGGCATCGGTCTTATTTGATTCGGGTGCCAGTAGAAGTTTTGTGTCTACCGCTTTCTGTTCCTCATTGAATAAATCACCCGAGCGGGTAGTCGATGTGTTTGAGGTTGAGGTCACTGTAGGAAAGTCTGTTTCCGTGTCTAGGGCTATTAAGGGTTGTTCCATCGAGTTGTCTGGGTATAGATTTCCGGTGCGGTTGTACTTAATGCCGCTTGGCTGTTTCGATGTGGTGCTTGGGATGGATTGGCTCGCAAGTGTTGATGCTCAGATCGTTTGTGGTTAGAAACTTGTACGTCTAAGGGCCCCGGATGGGACCCAAATTACGGTCTTCGGTGATCGGAATGGTGCGACGCCACATATCATATCTATGCTTAAGGCGGGAAAACTCATGCAGCGGGGGTGCGGTGCGTATCTGGCATATGCTATAAACATTGAAACCGAGGTGGCTACCGTCAGTGATGTTCCTATTGTTCGGGATTTCCCAGATGTATTTCCAGATGATTTGTCAGATGTGCCACCAGATCGCGAGGCCGAGTTCCAGATAGACCTTGTGCCATGTGCAAAACCCGTTGCTCGAGCCCCTTACCGTCTATCACCGAATGAAATGAAAGAACTTATGACTCAATTGGAAGACTTGCTCGACAAGGGCTTCATTCGACCGAGCATCTCACCTTGGGTTTCCCCGGTCCTGTTCGTTAAGAAGAAAGACGGTAGCATGCGGATGTGCATTGACTACCGTGAATTGAATAAACTCACTGTTAAAAATCGGTACCCTCTCCCAAGGATCGACGACTTATTTGATCACCTCCAAGGAGCTAGTTGGTTCTCGAAGATCGACCTTAGATCCGGGTATCATCAGTTGAAAATTCGGGAGGAAGATATTCCTAAGACTGCCTTCCGCACTTGTTATGGGAATTATGAATTCCTCGTGATGTCTTTCGGTTTAACCAACGCACCGGCCGCGTTCATGGATCTTATGAACCGGGTGTGTAGGACGATGCCCGATCGTCCGGTTATTATGTTCATCAACGACATTCTTGTGTATTCCAAAAGCGAATCCGATCACGCCGTCCATCTCACAGAAGTTTTGGAAGCTCTGCGAAAGAACAAATTGTATGCGAAATTTTCTAAGTGTTCCTTTTGGTTACGCGAGGTTCAGTTTTTGGGTCATGTTATTAACCCGAGTGGTATTTTGGTTGACCCTGCAAAGGTGGAAGCCGTAAACGAATGGGAATCTCCTAACTCTCCATCCGAAATTCGTAGTTTTCTGGGCTTGGCGGGGTATTACCGCCGCTTCATTCCCAACTTTTCAAAAATTGCTTCATCATTGACCAAGATGTACCAAGACCTGAAGAAGAATTATTGGTGGCCTGCGATGAAGTTTGAGGTGGCTCAGTACGTGAGTAAGTGTTTGACGTGTCTGCAAGTTAAGGCCGAGCACCAGAAGCCGTTCGAGAAACTTCAACCATTGGGCATACCTGAGTAGAAGTGGGAACATCTTACGATGGATTTTGTGACTAAATTGCCTCGTACTCCTAGGGGCAGTTATGACACCATTTGGGTAATCGTTGATAGACTGACCAAGAGCGCTCATTTCTTGTCGATCCGAGAAACTTTTAATTCCGAGCAGTTGGCCGATGTATTTATTCGTGAGATTGTTTCTAAGCACGGGGTGCTGGTATCTATTGTTTCGGATAGGGATACGCGTTTTACCTCTAGGTTTTGGAAAAAGTTTCATGAGGAGATGGGTACCAAACTCCTCATCAGTACCGCTTATCTCCCGCAGACGGATGGTTAGTCCGAGAGGACCATACAGACTCTTGAGGATATGTTGCGGGCTTGTGTTATCGATTTTGGTGGTAGTTGGGATCATCACTTACCGTTAGTCGAATTTTCTTATAATAACAGTTACCACGCCACGATTGGGATGCCACCGTTTGAGATGTTGTACGGTAGGAGACGTAGGACTCCAGTCTGTTGGGGTTCCATTGGTCAGAAACAGTTGGGTAGTTCGGAGGTTGTTGAGGCTACGACAGAAGCTCGATAAGATTAAGGCTTATATGAAAGCCGCTCAGGATCGTCAAAAGTCCTACGCGGATAAAAGGCGGAGGCCTATTGTCTTTGAGGCTAGGGATCGAGTTATGTTGAAAGTTTCTCCATGGAAGGGTATTATTCGTTTTCGTAAGAGGCGGAAGCTTAGTCCGAGGTTCATTGGTTCGTTTCGTATATTGTCCCGTGTTGGTGAGGTAGCGTATAGACTGGAATTGCCAGATGAGCTCGCAGGGATTCATCCTACTTTTCACGTGTCCCATTTGAGGAAATGCTTAGCAGATGATGAGGCCCATGTGCCTCTTGATGACATTGAACTCGATAGTAAGTTGATCGTCAGGAAAGACGTTTGAGGAATAAGGTGGTTAGGCAGGTGAAGGTGCAGTGGAGGCACCGTAGGGGCTTCGAGGCTACTTGGGAGTCCGAAGACGAGATGATGAAACTCTATCCGCAGTCGTTACTGTCGCATCGGGATTCGGGGACGAATCCCATTGTAAAGGGGTGGACTTGTAACGCCCGTTAATTTTCGGTTTAAAGATTTAAGCATGTAAGGTATGTATAATTCTCGGGATTTAACCGACATTTCTCGGAAACCTTCTCGTCATCCCGGTACGTTAAATCACTTAACTTTTCTCTCAAGTTGCTCCACCTTTCTATAACGTCCGAAAAATTTCCAACCAAAGGTTTAACCTTGTAGTGTTGTGTGTACCTTTCGGGCTTGACCCGGCATTCTTCCGAGAGCTCCTTGCCACCCTCGTAAACGTATTTTACTTAACTTTTCTTACAAGTTCAACGATTAGTAAAGTGGAGGGGCCAGAATGTTATTTTGTTATTATATTTTATATAAAAAAAAAAACTAAACCCTAACCCTAACCCATCACCGATCGGTGCCCCCCTCCCCCTCTCTTCTCGATTTCCGTGCAGGTTTCAGCCATTCTCCGGCCTCCCGAGTCTAATTCAAGGTCGGTTCTATCATCATACAACTTTTTTTCACCATTAAAACCTTTGTTGAACATGTTAGGGTTGAGTTTTGATTATAACAATTTCTGACAGATTCGTACTCGTTTACTGGTCGGTCTGTAACTCGATGAAAATATATTTTTTTTGATTGATTCTTGTTTCTATGATATTCTACTTTGAGTCTAGTTTACAGAAAGGTATAATACGTAATTTTTGGACGAGATTTGAATACTTTTTATGATTTTATAAAATCGAGTGTCAAAGCTGATGCGGGATGACAGATTCTGGTCTGTCTTCCCGACATCATAACCCTTTTTCGACAAGTCTAAATTGGTTAGTTCCACTTCTGGAAGTTAATATTTTGAGTTAGGAACCAAACTCAATTGGAATCGTTTAATTTGGCTGGGTAATGAATTTTATAAAAATAAAACCATTTTGTTGCGCACTGAAATAGCTGCACATACCTTTCTGTGTTGGAGGAATTTTTATGATTTTTGTGTCCACTAGAAAAATATAATAAAAATATTTTTATAAACTTAAGATATTTATGCAACTCTGGTAAAAATTTAATAATTTAATTCCATGGTTTTCCTATGTAATAAAATACATCTTTGCATGCTAAAATCTGCATGTTATATTCGTTATTGATCGATAAGTTCGTTTTAGGCTTAACCGGTGGCTGCCCTTTCTCGCATCTTTTGGGGCAGTTATAATTGAAGTTCGTGCTCCGTCATCTTCTTAGGTATGTCTAGTGTAATATACTTTAGTATCATGAGTTTGGGCATTCGTTAGATTGGTCAACTGTTGATGAAGTGAAAACTAGGTTTCGGTTGTCTAGTTTGTCAATTGTTGCGTCTAGCGCGTTGTTTGAGGGAATTAACAACCAATTCGGATGTTGTAGCCTCGGTATGATTTGTTGGCGGTGAAAAACTATATTTTTATGTTATTGGGGCTGAATTGGTTGTCGGTTACTCAAACGGGTCGATACGGCGCAAATTCGCGTTTATTAGTAATTTGTGCACCGTGCTTGCGAATTACCGACCCATCCAACTCGTGTAGCGTCGTGTGGACATGTTGGCTATGATTTTACTAAATTTGGTCCACACGGGGCTGAGTCGGTATCTAAGTGCATAAACAACCCGTTAACGCACGTATTCGATAAAGTCAACAACTTTCGGGGGTAAATTGGGAACCCTTTGTCCCCGGGATTAACTAAGGGTGGTTTTGGTAAATACATGGCCTCGGGGGCTGATGTAATTGAATTTGGTAATGTCAAGGCTTTAGGTCAATCAAATCCTGTTAGAACGGCTCGTAGGATAAACGAGTCGGTACGTTTAGTTAGTAATCTTTGTGTGCAATCCGACAGGCTTGTAAACTGTGGATTGGCTTTGAAGTTCTCAAAACTCTTTGGTGTTTGTGTGGCTCGTTTCAGGTGAGTTCATGATGCCCCTTTTAAATATTTTTACGTTTTGGGCTAGCATACACACCGTAATACAATTTTACACGATTTTACTCGTTACAACTATTCGGATGGTATTACATAGCCTTATTTGTATTTGTGCATTTATAAAACTATGAGTGGATTATATTCTATGCCTTAGGATATTTTAGACTCGTTTATGGTCATATATTCCTTAAGGTTATACATATTACTTGTGCTCTAAGCTCGAGGTTACTATTAGGCCTAGTATTGAATGCCTAGATTATCCATTATTTATGGATTGTATGTGATGATAATGTTGGTTGGATATTTGAATTAGATGAATGTGTATGTGTGTATGTGAATGTGTTGGTAAACTGTGACCGGGTCAAATATATTACTCGGGGAAGACCCGGGGGTGAGGAGACCCGTGTTGCATGTTTATGACGCGGCTGGGTCAAATATATTACTCGGGGAAGACCCTGGGTGAGGAGGCCCGCCGTTCTATAAACCGTGGTCGGGTCAAATATATTACTTGGGGAAGACCTAGGGTGAGGAGGCCCGTATCACGTGTTTGGTATGTTAAACCACGATCGAGTCAAATATATTACTTGTGGATTACCTGGGGTGAGGAGGCTCGTGTTGCGTTACGGATGGATGGTGATCTTGCCGGGCCAAACTATACGACTCAGGTTCTTAAATCCTGTGGCGGGCCCTAAAAAGCCCATGAGGGGGGGCTCGTGTGGCATGATCATCATCGGATGTTACGTGTTTGGGTTGTACGTGTGCTCTACCCTGAATGTTATACGTGGATGTTATATATATATATATATATATATATATATATATATATATATATAGGGATGTACTTAAATGATGTTTATATATGTATATTTTATATATGTACATATGTACGAGAATGTTTAGTCTTCGGTAATGATGACTTAATGAATGTACTCTTTTTATTTTTAAAGTTTTGGCATGACTATCATAATTTTCATTACTGATATTATTTATTTAAAACTTGAACTCACTCAGTTCAAGCTGACTTTGTGTGTATGTTAGTGTGAGTTTCAGGTTTAGAGGAGGATGCTTACCGCTTGGACGTGCTCGATACTACTCGAAAGGTTGAAGGCATTCTGGTCGAGGATTTCCAATAAAACGAATATTATATTTATATTTGATTTTTGGACACTTGTATCCCCGTATTTGGGATTTTCTTTAAATAATTACACTTTTTCCGCTGTTATTTACTCTGAACTTGTTTTAAATAAAAACAAATCGTTTGGTTTTAAATTTTTGTGAAATTGTGGATGTGATTACCAACTGTAGGATTCCCGGGATTCGAGGTCTTAAACTTTCATAAATGAGGGACTGGAGTGTAACTTGTTGTTTTATATCATAAAACTAAAAACCCTAGCCCCCCTACCTTCCCTATTTCCGATCGGACAAGAGAGCAGCCAAGGAGCTGCGATTTTTCTTTTTTTGCAGCCAAGTTTAGGGCGTGAAACTTCAATTGAAGTTTAGTTCTATGTTCCCCCAAGTCCTATACACATTAATTGATCATATTAACGCGCTTATTGATCTGTTATGATTGAGTTGATGAGGTCGAGACTTTAGGTAACTCGAACCATGTTAGAACGTCTCGTAGGATAAACGAGTCCTTTCGATGTCGATTGTAATGTTTGTATGTAAACCGACAAGTGTTTGAGTTTTGGGATTACTTAGGGATTATCTAGCTCGTGGTGAATACGTGTCTTGTGTCAGGTGACTTGATGATGCCCCTTTTTACTATTTTAAGATTTTGGGCTAGCATGCACACCTAAGCGATTTTGCTTGATGAAATGTTTAAAATTATTTTGGATGGGCTTACTTGTATAGGGTAGGCCTTGAGATGATATTTATCGTATGTATGTATGTATTATTGTATGGCCAATATTTGGCGATGTTAGTAGTCGTTATCGACTACGGATGTTACGTATGCCTACTTTGTATTTGCATACGTTGGATGAGATGTTACGTGTTTGGGTTGTACGTTTGCTCGACCCTGATGTTATTACTTGGATGTTATATATATTTATATACATATGGATGTACTTATAAAGATGTTTATATATATTTATGTATATATATATATATATATATGGATGATTATTTATTGATGATGATGGCGTAACTGATGTATCCCTTTTATATTTTAAAACCTTTGGAATGACTATTATGATTATTAATATCGATGTTATTTATTAAAACTTGAACTCACTCAGCTCAAGCTGACTTTGTGTGCATGTTAGTGTGAGTTTTAGGTTAGGAGAAGGATGCCTTATCACTTGGACGTGCACGAAGCTACTTGGATGGTGAAGGGCATACGTGGATGGAAGATTTCAATATTAAACATTTATTTTAAAAAGTCTTATCAAATATATTTGAATTGGTTTTGGGCATAACTCCCGGGTTTTGGGAACTTGTTTTATTAATTATAGTTTTCCGCTGAACTATACTCTGAATTGATTGTTTTTATAAAATGAACTGTTTTCAAGTTTAAGTATTTTTATAAGTATTATGGATGAGTACCAACTGTAGGTCTCTCGGGATTCGGGGTCTTAGATATTTTAATTCGTGCTTGTAATTCCTCATATTAATATCGAATTATTAATTTACTTATATAAAAATAATATAAATCAATAACACCTGTTAAAAACTTAGAAATATTATTATACCTTTCATTATGTACTTTTCGTTAACTTAATAATCCTTTTTTTAAAACAATATGATATCTAAGTGTCTTAAAATTCCATAATATATATTAAAATAAATTCACTACCACGTTAACCAAATATTTACAACTTTATTAATCCCGTTAGCTAGTCTTTAAATATTCATATTTATTTTATTTATAGCTTGAGAAGTTCCATCATTTTGGATTCTTTAAACGTACTTTCGGTTGCTTCGGTTTCATTATTGCGCTTTCGATCTTATTCCAAGTTATCTTCGACTTCAAGGTGAGTTTTCTTACCACCCCTTTTAAACGTTTTCATATTTTGGGGTAGCATATGTATCCGTATTTAAAATTCAAGTGTTGTTACTTCTATTACAAAACTACAATTCGTATATGGACTTTTGTGTTACTTGTATTACTTGCACGAATATTACTTGCACATTGGGAAGCCTCAATAAGTATGATCATACGCCCCCCTTTGCACTCAGGTCCATTTGTATTGAGTGGAAAAGGGCCTCATTATCCGAGTACATTGGTTGCTACCAACTGGAAAGGACCTTACTTGCGCGATTATCCGAGTACGTTGGTTGATACCAACTGGAAAGGACTTTACTTGCTCGTTTATCACTTGTCCATGAATTGTATGATTTTTATGTATGTATATAAAACTGTGGGAACTCACCAACTATGTTCATAGCTGACTTTATTTTATACATATGTTACAGGTGTAAAGATACGAGGATGAAAGTTAGAAGACACATAGCATGCCTATAGGATTATAAATTTAAAGAACAACTTATCATTGATTTATTTATTGTTTCAACTTATATTATTTGATAAACTTGTGTTACATGATGATTTAAATGAAATAATGTTATTATGGTCACCTAATAGTGTCACGTGTGTTTGAGCAATTTGTACATCACACTCAGGCGTTTCCGCTTTATCCGGGGTGTTACAAGTAAGCTAAAGCCAGGGTTGGCCCTCTAACTGGTTGATCATGTATGAAGTTCCTATTTCAGCCTAACATGAAAAGAACTGATGCTACATTATCACGCAAGACCGATCTAAACCTGACTTGTCTTCTTCTGACACTATTAGCAGGATCCAAGTCCAACATCATGTAAAAAATAAGTAAAGAGAACTTTTAAACAAAACAAAAGGTATCAAGTTGGATATGTAAAATAAAAGCCAAAGAAAGAACTCAACTTGAGATCGGCTGCTCATGTCTATTTAGGTTTTAGGCATTTAAAATTTATTTTTTGGTTAAATCCACATCATTAACTTTTTTAAAAATTAAAATATGTGAAATAGGCTGGTTGATCCTTCAATCATATCTGTTTGTATTTAGATCACTATATCCATAGCCAATTTCCAAAAGTTGCATAAAAAAAGAAAGCTAAAAAAAATCTCATTACACTATTTTCTAGTGGGCTAAATTCTTGAACACGATGGGCTTGATAAAACCTTTATTCTAGGCATGAAGAAACTGGTCCAGTTATATCCAACTGGACTGGTAAAAAACTAGCTGCTCTAGCCTCTAACAGCTTTGTGGCTTTGTGCCTTTTAGAGTGATGTGACTTTTAAAATTCAAACTGTCAAAAATATTTAAAAGAAAAAACAATGTTGTTTGCTACCTATAGAAACCGACTCAGTAGCACTTTGCTACTGTTGAACTTTTGTTGTTACCAAACTGTAAACCTATTGCATAGCCCTATCTTTACCTTACAACCAAAATGTAAACTAATTTCAAAGGTTTTTCAAAAACATAATTCTATTAGCATACCTCGGGGTCTTGTCTACCATGCACACGCGAGCCACTAGCATTGCTTAACCCGTACATTTTTCCTTTCTTTATGCCTCCAGCAGCTCGCGACCACAAGTCTTCGTCAAATTTTGGATGCATGCTACGATCATCTCCATACTTCTCCACAACATATCCATTGTAATTAACCTATTATTAAACCCACGTAATTACATTATTCAAATTTCAATATTTTTCTCTTTTGAAATATGTTGTTTGGATTTACTAATAGCCAACTTACGCAAGTCTCCTTTGCCCTATTTTCAACCCAATTCAAATTTTCTCCTTGAACACTTCCTTCAAAATCATCACCCAAAACTAGCAAACTGCTTAGATCTTTATCCAAAGGTCGGCTTCCTTTTCTGCAATGTGATTGCTTCCACATCTCATGAGTTGTTAGTTCACGCCCAAGTGTTTTTTCCTACAAAGGTGGAATTATCAAACTGTTAATAATTCTGATTTTGGATAAACATGTCCTAAAGGCTGGGGTTAAATCATAAATAAGGCATGCATATCTACAAGATTTGCAATAAATTGATGTTGTAGGGATCTGTTGAGTTTTGTTAGTGTCATTTTGTTTGTTATTTGATATTATGTAAGAAAATCTTTGATGAGATTTTTATAAATATGATTTGTATTTTTTGTGGTTAAAAATATAAAAATTTATGAACATTTTATTACAGGTTATAGATATAGTCCAAAATATTGGAATTGTTTGATATTAATACTGGTAATGTAGCGTCTCGAACTGGTACAGACCAAACACAATCAGTACCTGGGTACATTTATACATTTTTTTTGGTATTTTCAGTGGTACCGGTGGCGATCAGTGTTGAACTAAAAAAATCGATACGATATTCGGCAAATGGTTTTACTCATTTTCGATATCAGTATTTCAGTTGGTATAGTCGGAGTTTTGTTTTAGTATAATACTTCGGTTTTTGTTAGAGTTTGGTGAGAAGATTTATGTTAATACCACTCGTCAATGATGATGTTCTCAAATTAGAGCTATTATTTGTTAATGGATCTATTTGTGTTTATATGATAGAAGAGCAATTTTTACCAAATACCAAACCGATATACATTTTTTCATGTTTTAGGTATGTGTACCATTTGGTTTCGGTATTTTCAGTGGTACCGGTAATGATTGGTATAGAAAAGGAAAAATTGCTATGGTATCTGGTATATGGTTTTACTCATTCACAGTATCACAGTACCAGTACTCTATTGATCTCTATGATGCATCAGCAGATTGAAATTTGATGATCCATTGACAAATTTGAAGTTAAAAAAAGTCATCAGAAAATTGAAATTTGATAATTCTTTAGCATGTAGGTTGTGTGAAATTTGATAAAATTGAAGTGTATTTTACCGCTTTTCTTTTTGCAGTCACATAGGTTTGTGCTCCAAGCGTATGCTTGCCCCTGATTGAATTGTTTCTAATAGCACTATTTATTTTAGACTTTTCTTTCCATTCAGGCGTGTTCCAAATTGCAAACATATCTTTCCATGTCTCATATCTTATCCAAGAGGGTTTGAAGTCCTCAAGAAGAGTAAAATCATCTCCAACTTCAATACCGTGTATTCTCGCCACTGTTTTGGCCTCCATTCGTACCCTATTCAACAAATCATGAAATTTACCCGTAATGCACTTCTCCCAATACCTCAAAATTTATGTATTCCATTTCTCCTCCCACTGAAAATAACACTAAGAAAAAAAAAACTTTTAATAAATAACAAAATGGTCCACTAAGCTTAATGGTAATAAATTAATTGCAATAAATGTGAGATCACAGTATGTTTTGCATTATTTAAAACTGATTATGTCTATGTACACACACCTTAAAACGCTCAAACAACTTCATTCTGTGTTCATAAGAAACATCTTTCCAACTATCCCATGCATCCAACCACATATGCTTTAAGTTCAATCCAATAATCCGGGTGGACGTCGCTTGATTACTAAATCTACAAATTAAAAGCAATAAATGTGAAACCACATTAGTAACGTTTTTATGAAGATAAAGAAACAATATTAATATGTGCAAAAGTTATGAAACCACATTAACATTAATGTATATGTACTTACTCCCCATCTTCGATCCAAATCCACTCATGGTTTATCGGTTCAGGTATTTGAACTTGTGAAGCACGCCCCCGCCTAGCAACATGAACAGTAGACTCATCATCACCATCAATGGGAGAAGGCATCAATGGATCATGGTCTGCATCTGATTGTGGTTCAATGTTATCACAACTACCTATTCCACTACCTCCATCACCAATATGACCACTATGTGGCCCATTACCTCCATCACTAGCTTGACCACCACCTCGATCACTACCTTGCCCAATAACTCGATCACCAACCTAACCACTACCTTGCCTGATACCTCGAATACTACGTAGACCACTACATTGACTACTACTTCGACCACCAGACCGCCCAGCACCTCGACCACCAGATTGAACACTACCTCGACCCATAGTACGCGCCATAATAACTACAACAAAAACAAAATTATAGATATTTCATGCATCTATTAAATGTATATATACTAATTATTTACTGCTTAAATAAAATAGAGATTCAATAAATTAATGTGCCACATGAGAAAACTTTATGAAACCAAATGATTACAGATTCGACCTAAAGTGTATATGCCATAACTTAATTGTACCTAAAATCAAAATTCATTCATGTCAATTCTGAATCTAGCAAAACTAGAAAGCAATCGATCGGTAGTCAACATACACTCCAATGCATGAAATCAAGTCAAAATATTCAAGTCATATCGTTAATTTAGGTCATTCATCGACACTAACAATCGTTCAACAGAAAACTTATTAATAAACCTAATCGTTAATACTAACAATAAACAGAGATTGTGATTCAAAGATAAAATCACCGTAAACAACAAACGGACCTCAATTCAAATCCAGTTCAGATCTAGTAACTAATTAGAAATCTAACAATAACCTAATCGTTCACCATTTGAGGTGAAATAATTACTAAACGGATTATAATTTAGGAATTTAACTAATAACGAACTGCTTCATTAATTAGAAACGCATATATGAATCACAGAGGCAGACAATATGGAAGAATTGTGGATAAAAAAGAATGAAATTGAATAGATCAACTCTGACGTACTTGCAATGGAGACACCAAGAGGAACTCTCTCTCTCTACGGTTACGGTGGATCTGAGAAAATAATTCTTCGAGGGTTGTAAATGGTTGTCGACCAAGGAGAAGGAGTGTGAGACGTGTCATGTCTTTAGGTATTATTTTGATCATGTTACAAGAAAGTCTACTTTAAGTATTATATTCATTGTGAGTCTTTTTCCCTTAGGTATTAAAAAACTATGTATTTTCCTTAGTTTTGTTAAAAAACTATGTATTTTCAAACTTTTAATATTGCGTATTTGTGTGGCATAGAAACTCTAATTTTACTAAGCCAACGATCCAACTAACAAGCCATAAGCCATGCTGACTTTTGTTCAAGCTCGACTTGTTTGTCGAGCGAGCTTAGAATGAGTCGCTAACTTCTTGAACAGCCATGTACCAAAACCTCTAAAACAATTTACTAATTTCTTCAAAAAATTATAATATCATTGTTTGTGTTAATACGTATCAGATCAAATTTTACACCTATGCATCATATTATTCTCACATATATTACCAAGGGTATAACCGTCAAATGTCAAAGTGTTGGTGAATTTCTCATACGCTAGAAATAGTCATACGCCTGCTTATACTAAATTTGACGGGCTGCTCATTCGCTTGATATTCGCGTTAATAACTTGCTGATTTGTGCTGTTGTTGTTGCTGTCAAACTGGCGAAAAGTGTTGTTTTCGCACCGAAACTGCTGAAAAGAACTGTTTTGGTGCCGAAATTTCGCCAATTCGATTTGTTCGTGAGTGTCTTCCAAATGACTAACAAAATAAGCACTGTTGTCATTTAATGAGTATTTCTATCACAACCATTTGTGATTTTGTAAATTTCAAAAGACATTCATTAACTCACAGCAGTACATTGTTTTAACTCACTTCCTAAACTTTTATAAAACTGTCTGCAAAGTGTGGGACTCTCCTTGAGACAAATAATACACACCATTATTTTCATCTTGGATTCATTTGAAGTGGCTGCAGTACGTTGTACAAACAGAGATACACCATTATTTGGCTGCAGTACCTTCCACCTTAAATATGACGAAGTTATAAAATAAAATTAGAAAATTGAAATACAACACACAAAACTATTCATTAGTAGAGCACAAAACATGTTACCAAATCTTGCTTTTCTCTGTAAGATAATGGTCAAAATACAAAAATACCCCTGTTCACCAAATAATCCTAACAGTTTGACTTCAGATTTCTAAGTTGACTATCATAAGTATTGTTGACTTTAGGCATAAAAGACATTTTAAAATACCAAAAATACCCCTATTCACCAAACAATCCTAACCGTTTGACTTCAGATTTCTAAGTTGGCTATCATAAGTATTGTTGACTTTAGGCATAAAAGACATTTTAAAATACCAAAAATACCCATGTTCACCAAACAATCCTAACAGTTTGACTTCAGATTTCTAAGTTGACTATCATAAGTATTGTTGACTTTGGGCATAAAAGACATTTTAAAAATACCAAAAATACCCCTATTCACCAAACAACCAATATTCTTCAGTTTATATTTGTTAAGATAGAAACTTTGAATCAGCAGGTCAGTTAAAAAAAACAAAATAAAAAAAAACACGTGCCAATCCTCCATATTACCAATAAAAAGAATACTAAAACAGCAAATACTAAAAAGTATGTTCGGAATAATCAAAATCTTCATCATCAAAATCTTCATTGTCAAAATCAACTTCTTCATTATTATCATCAAAATCCTTATCAGCTAAATGGGTGGCTTCAAGCTCTACTTCTTCATCATTATCAATGGTTTCCACTTCTTCTAGCATTCCATCCTCATGTGCAAAAGAAATAGGGAGAAGATTATCTGTTACTGTGCATTCTATCCTTTCCTTCTCTTGTAAGAAATGATCCCCATCCGCATTACCATCTTTATCCACTTCACTAACATCTTGTGCGAGTTCGTAAACTCCCCTTGGGGTCATCTTTACAATAGCTAACCAACCTTTTAGTTCCTTTGCTTTTGAAGGATATAATGTATAATACAGATTTGTGATGCTAAGATAAAGGGTCATCAACACATCCTATAGCTGTGGGTTTGACATCAACCATATGAATTTTGGGGTCTACCCATACCCCCCTCACAGGATCAAACCAAGTACATCTAAACAAAACAACCACACAACGCCCTATGGTGCTATGATATTCCAACTCTAAGATCTCATCTAGCAATCCATGGTAGTCACTTTCATGTTTATTATATGTAGCCCCTTTGACACATACACCACTATTTTGTGTGACTCGGCCATCATAAGCTGTTTGTGTGTGAAACTTGTAACCGTTGACAAAATAACCCTTGTGTGACTTTACATAAGTAAGAGGCCCTTGGGCTAGGCCTCTCAAATGTTCCTTATTTGGAACATTCATAACCTACATTCACAAAAGTGTGTTATTATTTTTGAAATGCTAGAATATTAAGATAATATAAAAGATGTGTTAGAATGCTTACATGGATCAGCAGCCACTTAGCAAATTTATCTTCTTTCATTTTATCAAGGGTTGCTTCGTCATAGCTTGGGAAAGAATCTCTCAACTCTTTATCAAATGACCAAACGGATTCGAGAAGCTCGTGATAGTTAAGCAATATATAAGTATGAGCCTTGTCTCTTTCTTTGTCACACCCCGACTAGCACAATGCGGAAGCGTAAAACGGGAATGTAACAGACACCTCTGATATCAACACATTGTTTATAAAGAAACATTACAAACTAATTTACAATATATATCATTTATTTGTTCTATCGTTGTTTTCCAGTCTAGGTGATATAAACAAAACTAGTTCATTAACTATACATTCTTACTACTAACATCCTTGCCTCTATTCACATAGCATCAACCACACACTTCAGGTAGGTAACAGATCATCAAATTACTCCGATTTAGGTACACCTGAAAAGCAGTTTAAAACGGGTCAACTACTAGAGTTGGTGAGTTTTGAGTTTCAAGAAAACAGTAATGAGTATTCACAAGTTAACACTTGTAATCATGAAATAAGTATGTATGTATGTAAATGATGTATATGATGTAATTATGCTAAGCTACAGTGAAACCTGGACTGTTCGTGCTGCGTGCCTCCATTTCCCACGCTCAATCAACCACTGTGGCCCCTTTCCGCCCACAACATGCCCCTGTAGCTATGTCTAACACTACATAGCCTGTTTGTATAAATATGGTCATGTGCAAACGGCGCTATGTGACACGGCAACCAGGCCGATTCCGTTTGGGTTTGTCAACCCAATAGTACTATTCACAAGCCACCGGCTCGAAGTTAATCACTGTGATCGTGGGGACTTTCGTGTGTTAGCACTTATATAATTCACATCAGTACATGTTTCAGGTATGTATATGTAATCAAACATGCTTTTCACCCCAAAAGTTCGTAAAACAGTTTAAAAGTGGGGTCATGAAACTCACGGTTTAGTAGATAATCAGTACTGTATCAGCTCGTGGTTCGTTTGGTCTGCTATCAGTAGTTCTTATAATCAATATTATAATAATATTAATATTTTAATATTATTATAATCTCAATACTAAACTGGGCTGTATAACTAATCTGGGTGTAGTTGGAACGCCCAGAAAGTGGCAATAGGCTTAGGTTGTGATGTTGTTCAATGTCTAATACTTAAAACCGAACTTGGCTCAGACTCCCGTTTTCCCAGCTGGGCCAAGTTGCTCGTTTACGCGTTCAGAAAATAGTTATGGGAAAATAAGCTTGGTAATGTATTGGTTAATAAAATGATTAAGTTATAAAGAAGGATCACATACTGGGGTCCCGGATTAGCCACGGGACCCATTTCCGTTTATACAGTTTGATTTGAGAAGAAACGCGCACAATCCACCCGGATTGTCCAGGTTTCTCATAGAAAAGTTCATTTTTACTTAATTAGTCCAAAAATATGATTTTTGATCACTCTTGGTGTTTTGATATTCCCGCAGATTCACTAGTCGCGAACTTGCCGGTTTTTATAAAAACTGAATTTGTTTAATATTCAGATTAGCATAATTAATTAACCGTTAATCATTAAATTCTGAAAATTTAACCACTTATCAATTAAAATATGTATATTTTTATAAAAATATTTCTGGAATTTATTTACTGATTTATTAATTTATAAAAATTCATTTTATCAGCTATATTTCGTCTGAAAATCGTCCGTTTACCCCAAACAATTTCCAAAAATTCACCAAAAATTCCTGAATACTCAAATCATGTCCCAAAACAACCTGCATCAATTCTAGAATGTAAAAAGTTCGTGCAACATTCTTTTCAGCCCAAATTCGGCTATAAAAATTCACACGAACGCAAATAAGCAAAACACCTTTAAACTTCTCTAAATGATCCCAAAATTCATATGTGATCAAAATAAATCAAATCTGAGTTCCCAGAAAAATTTCATAATTTTTGAAGTATTTTAGCTATTTTTCCCAAATAAACGTCCCAATTCGGTAATAAATTCGCCAAATATTCTCGGATGGTCAAAAAATTACCAAATTTGAACAGGGACTTATTGACATGGTCCGTGATGTCCCTGAAAAATTTCAAGTCCTAAAAATATGCACATCACAACCTTAACCTAAATAGCCCTTAAGCGAGTGTTTCGGCATTACCTTAGCGGGTTTGGCTCATTTCCGACCTTTTGATCAAGTTTTCAAGTTCTTGTGCTTCTAAGAAAACTAGGTACAAGTCCTATATCACAAACCAAGCAATATTTCATAAACATAACAGCCCTTAAGTTAGGGTTTCGGCTAGTGTACAAAAACAAACTTTTAAACCGTAAAAACGTCGTTTCAACCCTTTAATCCGTGTTTATGGTCAAAAAAACTATCAAAACAGGTTCCTTACCATGTATATGATCAAAACATGTTTATGGACCATTTTTAGGATTTTTACACGGTTAGGAATGATTTTTAGTAACCAAGACATGTTTTTATTATATTAAATAAGTTTAAACAAGTGTAAAAGTAGCTTATTTAAGTTGTTTACCTTAGGGTTTCTTGAGTTTTTTGGCTGGAGAAGAAGTTTATGTCCAGAATTTTCAAGAATTGGTGTTGGAAATGGCTTGAATCTAGTTTAAATGTGAAAGAAAAACAAGGGGGGGTGGCGGCTGCGATCGGACCATTATGGGCCCACTTTGGGCCCATTTTGGCCCAAGTTTCTGATTTCTCAAGCCCAAACACGAAAAGCCCGGTCCAAATTTAGTTCGGGTTCGGTTTTTGGCGCGAAAAACTTATCGGGTGCGACAAACAGCGCGAAAACAAGTGTTTTTCGGCTAGTTTTGTGTAAAATTATAAAAGCATACTATATGTTTGTAAAAATCAAAAATATTTTCACGGATCGCTTAAAACATTTCAAATAAGTGTTTGGTAAGTCTTTTTCGGCTTAACGGATGATCCAATGCTTGGTTTGTAACTATCTTTCGCGTTTAAATCTATAGCGGGCGGTTAAACGAGCATGTTTTCGTTTAACTTGTTTGCTATCAAACTAAGGCCATATTTCTAATGTTTTAGCTTGTATAGATCGTATATCACTTATAAATGGCCCCCCGAGATATCTGGGTCATAACCCGACCCGTTCGGTTAATCGTTCGTTTGTTACGCAAAAGGCGTTTATTTGCTTAATCGGTAATTACGTACTGAGGTGTACCTTGTTTTGGCTCAAATGTCACATTCTTTATCTTTAAGAACTTTGTCCTCTCCACCCTTTTCATATAATCTTCGAGATGGATGTTTAAATATACTTAACCGAGGATCAATATTCGAAGAACAAGGAATGTTAGGGGCAAAATTGCGTGGTTCACGAACTATCGGCTCAAGATACAAAGAGCAATAGTTAGAAAGTTCATCCACAAGATTAGACTGAACAATGGAACCTTCAACCTTCCTTTTGTTTCTAATCATTTTTTTTAAATTACCCAATTTCCTAGAAAATGAGGTGGAAAGTGTTAGCAGTTATCTAAGATTTAATGTGTAAAAATGATACTTTTTTAAGTTAAAATATTACCTCTCAAACGGATACATCCACCTAAACTGAACTGGACCACCAATAATAGCTTCATCGGCCAGATGTATAACAAGGTGTTCCATTGAGTCAAAGAACCCAGGTGGAAAGATTTTTTCTAACTTGCAAATTGTTACGACAACACTTTTTTTCAATTCACGTAAATCTTCGATGTGTAGAACCCTTGAGCATATTACACGAAAAAATGTGCACATCTCTACTATTAGTTCCCATATTTGTTTTGGTAGCATCCCTCGTAAGACGATAGGCAGCGATCGTTGCATGAAGACATGACAATCATGGCTTTTAAAGTTATAGAAGGATCCTTGTGTAGCGTTCACGCATCCACCTATATTTGATGCATAACCATCAAGAAACTTTACTTTTTTAACCATTTACAAACATCATTTACCTCCTCTTTGGTTTTAAATGATGCTTTCGGTTTTAAAAGTTTATTATTGTTTCCACGTGAAAGATGCAATGATGGTCGATTGCAAAATTGTTCCACATCCGTCCTTGCCATAACATTATCTTTTGTTTTTGAAGTATCCATGACCATTTGAAATATATTCTCAAAAACATTCTTCTCAATATGCATTACATCAAGGTTGTGCCTGATTAACAACATGGGCCAATATTCAAGCTCGACAAGTTCATCTTCCCGGTGGACTTTGTCATTCTAGACATGAACGATGATGATAGCGTACTGCTTATTTTAGGCCGACCATTCCTTGCCACTGCACAGGCGTTGATTGACGTCTGCGAGGGTAAGTTGATTTTGAGAGTTGGGGATGAGAACGTCACCTTTGACGTTCGACAGTCACTGAAACACCCCAAGTCTGCTGATGACTCCCAGTACTTTATTGATATCATCATGGAGCATGTTGGTGATTTTTCAGCGAGATCTGTGGAGGATCTTCCTCCAACACTCAGATTCTCGATAGGGGCATTCCGGAGATTGAGATGGTTGCCATGACCGACCAGTCAACGGAAGATGACGCCGAGTCACATCACCCTGAGTCTGAAGTGTCTGCTGAGATCGGACGTGACGATCCGATGGACCGACCTTCTGTCGAGAGCCCCCTCCTTCCTTAGAGCTTAAGGAGTTACCTGCCCATCTGGAGTACGCGTTTTTGGATGAAGAGAGGAATTTACCGGTTATTGTCGCATCTGCTTTGACTGAGGTCGAGAGAGAGAGATTGTTGAGGGTGCTTCGAGAGCACAAGGAGGCCATTGCATGGAAGATTATCGACATCAAGGGTATCAACCCTTCGTTTTGCACGCATAAAATCCTCATGGAGGATAATTATAGGACTGTCGTTCAGCCGCAGCGGCGGTTTAATCCGAAGATGCAGGAGGTCGTGAAGAAGGAGATCATCAAACTCCTTGATGCGGGGATCATTTTCCCCATTTCCGATAGTTCGTGGGTTAGTCCAGTCCAAGTGGTTCCTAAAAAAGGTGGCATGACTGTCGTCACCAATGAGAGGAATGAGCTCATTCCCACTAGGACTGTGACCGGTTGGAGAGTCTGCATCGATTACCGCAACCTGAATGATGCCACGAGGAAAGACCACTTTCCTTTACCCTTCATTGATCAGATGTTGGACCGTTTGGCAGGTCAGCAGTACTACTGCTTCTTAGATGGTTTCTCCGGGTACTTTCAGATTCCTATTGCTCCCGATGACCAGGAGAAAACCACGTTCACCTGCTCGTACGGCACGTTTGCCTATCGACGTATGCCGTTCGGACTGTGTAACGCTCCAGCCACATTTCAGAGGTGCATGGTGGCTATATTTCATGACATGATCGAAGACTCCATGGAGGTGTTCATGGACGATTTTTCTGTGTTTGGGAGTTCTTTCGATCAGTGTCTCTCCAACCTTGAGAGGATGTTGGCCCGATGCGTTGACACCAACCTAGTTCTTAACTGGGAGAAATGTCACTTCATGGTACGCGAGGGCATCGTTTTGGGGCATCGTATTTCGAGTGCGAAGATAGAGGTCGACCGAGCGAAGGTCGATACCATCTCTATCTTCCCCCACCCACTTCCGTGAGATCCATCCGGAGTTTTCTGGGTCATGTTGGGTTCTATCGCCGGTTCATTAAAGATTTTTCTAAGATTGCGAGACCCATGACCAAACTCTTGGAGAAGGATGCCCCATTCGTGTTTTTTGAGCAGTGTATCGAGGCGTTTGATCTTTTAAAAGACAAACTCGTTAACGCCCCGATCATGATTGCTCTCGACTTGTCGCTTCCCTTTGAGTTGATGTGTGATGCCAGCGATTTCGCAGTCGGAGAGGTTCTTAGACAGCGGAAGGATAAACACTTCCATCCGATTTACTATGCGAGCCGGACCCTGAATGGTGCACAGGAGAGTTACACCACCACCGAGAAAGAGCTTTTAGGTGTGGTGTTTGCATTCGACAAATTCAGGTCCTATCTTGTTTTGTCCAAGACGATTGTGTACACGGATCATTCTGCCATTCGTTATCTCTTTAGCAAACAGGATACTAAACCACGCCTTATCCGATGGATCCTGTTGCTTCAAGAGTTTGATATTGAAATCCGTGATAAGAAGGGGGCCGAGAATGTGGCGGCCGATCATCTTTCGCTTCTTGAGGGAGTTGAGTTAGGAGAGCCGGGGGTCAGAATTAATGACCACTTTCCGACAGAGAGTCTTATGTTTGTTTCGGCTCAGGATGAGGGTTTCCCATGGTTCGCCGACTTTGCGAACTATCTTGCTGACGGGTACTACCCGAAGATGTCTTACCAGCAAAAGAAGAAATTCTTTGCTGATTTCAAGTTTTACCTGTGGGACGACCCGTATCTTTTTTGTATAGGTGCTGACCAGTTGATCAAGAGGTGTGTTGACGTTAAAGAGGGATGCCAGATTCTGAGCCATTGCCATGTTGAACCGACAGGAGGTCACCACGGTGCAAGTTTGACGGCAAAGAAGGTGTTTGATTGTGGATTTTATTGGCCTTCGATTTTTAAGGATGCGCACACGTTTGTGAAGAGTTGTGATCGTTGCCAGCGTGTTGGCAACATCTCGTCGCGAAATGAAATGCCCCAGAATGCTATTCAGGTTTGTGCGGTTTTCGATGTGTGGGGCATTGATTTCATGGGACCGTTTCCATCTTCGCGTGGGAACAAGTATATACTCGTGGCGGTTGATTATGTCTCGAAGTGGGTTGAGGCCAAGGCCTTACCCACTAATGATGCCCGAGTTGTACTACGTTTTCTCAAGAGCCTTTTTGCTCGTTTTGGTGTCCCGAAGGCGTTGATCAGTGATAAAGGAACTCACTTCTGCAATGCGCAGATGGAGAAGGCGTTGCATCGCTATGGGGTCACCCATCGGCTTGCAACCGCCTACCACCCACAGACTAGTGGGCAGGTAGAAGTGAGTAACCGGGGGATCAAACGTATTCTTGAGAAAACGGTTGGTTCGAATCGTCGGGATTGGTCCGACAAGTTGGATGACGCGTTGTGGGCCTTCCGTACAGCCTGCAAGACTCCGACCGGTTCCACACCGTTTCGGATGATTTATGGGAAGGCCTGCCCCTGCCACCTGCCTGTCGAGTTAGAGCACCGTGTTTCTTGGGCCCTACAGAGGGTCAACTTCGATATGTCTGCCGCAGAGAGCACTCGTTTCCACCAGTTACACGAGTTAGAGGAGCTGAGAGATCACGCTTACGCGCAGTCATTTAGGTATAAGGAGCGGACGAAGGAACTGCACGATAGGAAATTGAAGGGTAGCAATCAGTTCAAGTGTGGGGATTCGGTTTTATTGTATAACTCCCGGTTGAGGTTATTCCCGGGAAAGTTGAGATCCCGATGGTCGGGACCGTTTACGGTCACTGAGGTCTTCCCGTACGGCACTGTCGAGATCGAGGATAAAGGCGGGAAGTTTAAGGTGAACGGTCACAGACTGAAGCACTACATTGGAGAGCCGGTGACTGATCAGACGTTCGAGGTATTCTACCTTGACGCGCTCTCCGAGACTTAGACGCAATGGATGCACACTCGGAAGACTGCCCGAGTAGTAGAGTTTGTATTTATGTATTTGTGTGATGCTATTTGTTTTCTTTGTTTTTTCTATTTCAGGTTGTTCCAAGATGAAACCGCTCGTACTCAATCTCCATTCGAGTCGGTCGATTTAAGGAGTATCCTATATATATATAAAATAAAAAAATAAAAAATAAAATAAAAATGTTTATTTCTTTATGTTTTTGTTTTCCTTATTGTACGCCGCTACATGCGAGAGAGTTTGAGTTTTACAGGTTACGTTATGCGCATAGTAGCTATGGTAGCGTTTTGGAACAGGTTCTCCCGAGGTTGCGGCCGCGAATGAAATGCTATACGGTCGTTTGGATACTACTCAGCTGTTGAAGATTCTGCACACAAACCAGGGGAATAACTCGTTCTTTGTTTTAGTCTTGTATACTTTATTATTATTTTCTGTTTTATTTTTATTTTATTTTATTTCCTTTCCTTATACTCATCGAGGACGATTTCGTTCTAAGTGTGGGGATGGGGTTTATTTTACTTAGTTGTAGAAATTCAAAAAAAAAAAAAAATAGTCCCTTGAAATTTGTTTTCTCTACGTTAAACAGGAGATGATATTATTACCGAGTAGTGGTTATTTTATAAATTCTTGGTGGTTTCAAAAATATGTATATAATAAATAAGAACAGTGCCCATTAGACCCGCACGTAATGTATGGTAACCGAGCGGTTTAGACTCAGTAATCGTGTGTCGGTAGGCTCAGCCTTTGAGAATGAAAGGGCAGTTTGGTTGTTGACCTAATTGAACCTTTTAAATGGCCTGACTTTAGTGGGAAATATCTTAGGGGTTTTGTTTGTTTAACTAAGCTCATGACAGGACTGGAATGAAAAGCCGGGTCATACTCAAGCCTCGAGTCACATGATCGTCTGTATATTATTTGTATAATCTTTTGTATATGTGTCTATTCCTGTGAAGCTCCGTACTTTGTTGCACGGTGGCGCAGACCTGAACGTTGATGCTAGCAGAAGACAATTTTGCTCGGCCCTCTGTTGCGCGGTGGCGCAGAGCTGAGCCTTGATGCATTTCTGTAGTTTCGTCCAACATGGTATATAATCAAAAAAAAATGCAAAAAGCCAAAAGGCAGAAAAAACAATACATTTTAAATCAAAACCACCATGAAGGAAACTACTGTCGGTCGATCTTGACCAAGCTAGAGTTTATAGGTTGTATTTGAGTCGAAATGTTTTAATCATGTGGCAAAAGGTTTAAGTCAAGTTGGGGTGGCTCGGCCCGGTAAAACCATAATGGAATTGGTAAAGTGGCAGCAAGGCTTTTAGGTGTGGGTTCCACTTAGTCATACAAATTAATAGAATTGTCACGCCTTATTTGCCTCGGTAAGTATTAGGGGCATGGGTTTAAAGTGGACAACAATACTGGCAATCGACCTGATCTGGCTTATTAGGTGAAAGTTGGAAGGGGTAACGGGTCACTTGTTATAACACTTTAAAAAGAAGAAAATATATATATATATTAATAATAATACTAATAATAAATAAATAAAACCAAGAGTTGTCGGTTAAAACTCGGATATGATCCTGTGTAGTATTCTTTTTCAGGGACGAAAAAGTCTTAAGTGTGGGGATATTTGATGTGTTGTAAAACACTAGTATTTTCCGCACGTTTTATCTACGTATATTATTATATTTTATATGTTTTAACTCGTTTTAGATAGGTTTTACATACATTTATTAATCTTGTAGGTTTTGGGTAAAAGAAAGGAAGAAACCGGGACTTTACGAGCATTTTACGCATACGTTTTCAAGTAAACAACTCAAGGCCCGACCCATATGCATCATGGAGGCCCAAGACCATATTATATTATATTATATAAAAAAAATAAAAACCCTAAGGCCAGCAGCAGGTTCCGATCGGCAGCAGGAGGGAAGAAAGAAAAAGAGAAAAAGTTTTTTTGGAGCTAGGGTTTGATCGTGTAGCGGCTAGGGAAGGAAGAAGACACAAGAACCAAGCCTCGGGAAGGTTTTTCATCAGTTGTAGCAGCCAAGAACAGCCCGGAATTTATTCATATCCTTACATCTTTTTCATTGTTCATATACTTTGATTTACTTGTTCAATTGATTAGTAGTTTTGCAATTACTTGGGATATTGACTTGTTATTGATTAGTATTGGTTATTGAATGTTTGAATTGATGTTTAAGATGAGTTTAATGATGCTTTTATTTAATGTTCATGGCTGTCCAAAGATGATTATTGGCTAAACTTGTTAGTTCTACCTAGGAATAATGATTCTTGTTAGTGTTTGATGAGCTTTTTGGATTGTTTGATTGATAGACTTGAATTGCTATTGTAAAGTTTGATTTAGACATGAAATAGGTTGTGTTTAAGGGCTGGAAATTTTGGTGATTCATTGCATAAACCTCGTGTGTTGATTGATTAGTTTTGTATTGATTGATCGGTGCATTGTTTGATTCTAGACTTTGTGTTTAGGGTTTGTTTGCGGTAGGAACAACCGTAGGGTTTTGTTGCGTGATTATTTGGATTAAGTACAGCGGTTAAACACCTTCCTTGAGACCGAGAGGTGATAGGAAGTTAGGGTTGTCTCATTGCCTTTGCATGCTAGAGAGAGAGTTCGTTTCTTGTCAGGTTTAGGAATTTTGAGCGACTAGTTGATCTATTTTAGTTTAAGTTGAATTGTTCCTCTATCCTTGGTTGTGTAGTATTCATTACCATTAGGGTCGAGTGTTGGTGAGACCGAGAGGTGATCCTTCATTAGAACACGTTAGCAATTATTTCCCAGTTTGGTCGTTTTAGGCGATTTTGAGTAGTTTAGGCTTGTTGAGTGAGACCGAGAGGTAATCCAGTGAGCCCGAGCGATCCTTAGTCGTGTCATTTTTGGGGACCGGTGTCTTGAAGTCATCCAATCCATTAGCTTGTTAGGCCTACAATTTGATTCAGACCTAGGTAGACGTTTTCTCCATCCTAAGTTAACTCAGTTAGTTTTCCGTTAAGTTTTCTATTTTTGGTAAGTTTTGTCAGTCAGTCTAGTTAGTTCAGTTAAGTATTTAAAAATCAAAAATCAATATAATTATTATTCTAAGGTAGGTCTTGTCTAGGGTTAGTGATCTTTAGCGTTCGGACGTGTCCACGTGTTCGATACTCAGACTTCTTAAGTCTATACTACTTGCGATCGGTACACTTGCCGGTTGTATGTGGTTTTAGGATTTTCGTTTTAATATTAAAGCTTAGTTGCGAGGGTCATATTTATAGGGTTATTAGACACACATCATTGCACCTTCATAGACAACATGGATGTTAGAGACTTGTTCAAATACTTCCCAACCAGTTAACTCAGGTGGTGGTCCCAATACTGTTCTTGTTGATTTTCGAAATCCATTCCTATCAGTACAAAAAGGATGTGACATTGGTAGAAATCTTCTATGACAGTCGAACCAACATGCTTTATGTCCAGCAGGTAATCGAAAAGCTTGAGTGTCTCCCATACAATATGGGCAAGCTAAACGACCATGCGTGCTCCAGCGTGACAACATTGCATATGCAGGAAAATCACTAATTGTCCATAAAAGAATAGCTCGCATAATAAAATTCTCTTTACGGTAGGCATCATAAACTTCAATGCCTTCTCTATACAACTCTTTTAGCTCATCTATTAACGGTCTTAGAAACACATCGATTTTCTGTCCTGGACTCTTTCCTCCAGGAATAATCAAACATACTTCAACAAATGAGTCTTTCATAAACATCCAAGGAGGTAAATTATGGACTGTAAGAAAGACGGGCCACAATGAGTATGGAATGGAGTTGGAGTTATTTGGACTAAAACCATCGGTGCATAATCCAAGACGAACATTTCGAATCTCTTTTGCAAATTCAGGATTCTCCAAGTCAAAATGCTTTCAAGCCATGCCGTCACTTGGATGTGCCATGCTACCTTTCTTTGTGTTGTGGTGATGGTGCCAAGTCATATATTTGGCTGTTTTTGTAGACATATACAACCTCTTAAGTCTAGGACCAATTGGCATGTAAGACATCACTAAATTAGGTACCTTATTCCGGTCACTCTTATAATGGGATTCCTTACAGTATTTGCATCGTGTCAATGTCTTGTCTTGTTTATTGAATAGCATGCAGTGGTTTTTGCAAACATCAATTCTTTCATAAGGGAAGACTTAACCTTTCTAAACTTTTCTTTGTATTGTAAAAGCTTTTTGGGAGCTTATCTTCAGGTAGCAATGCATTAACCATGGAAATATTGTAGTTGTAAGCTGCAGTTGACACATTAAAAGGTGATTTCCATGTCAAGAAACTCGTGGCAGCTTGTAACTTGGAACAAGTCGTAGCCTTCTCCCCTTCCCATAAAGGTTAATCTGCAGCTTGTAACATGTCATAGAATCTTTTGGCTTCCGCATTTGGTGCATGTCCTTCTATAGTATTTGAAGTATAACCACATGCATACATGTTATCTAACACCATGCATTTATATTCATCATCATTGTCATCAATTTCCATTGTAGTAGAAGATTGCCCAACCTCGCGGATGGAATTTCCTCCGTGTTTTATAGTGAAGCATGAAACCTTCCTTGTACAAGTGTTGTTGATCGGTGGCACTATCTCTAAAGCTTATATTTTGGCATTTATAACATGGACATTTTATCTCACGTATGGTCTCACCATGCATGTCCACCCTCGTGTCAACAACATCATTAGAAAATGCAAAGTCCAAAAACAAATTCACATTGTCACAGTATTAAGAATTAAGAAATCCGTCACTATCAGTCCTTTCATACATCCACTTTCGATCGGTGTACCAAGCCATTCCAAATCAAAGCCTTTGGAAACTATCCACCTTCAAATTTTCAATACACTACAAAAATTATAATGTCTCAAAACAAGAATTACTAAAAGTTTCCAAATAAAGCAAAAGTTTGAATGAGTGATTATCATGAAAAATCCTTGAGTGGTAATTTATTCATAACCGAGCTACAAATAATGAAAACAAACTTCAAGGATATTCTGCCTAAATGAACCTAAAAATGTTATTTTTAACTCGGGTTTCTTTCATAACACCTTCTGATTCAAAATATCAATTGGGCATTTCATCAAACACCTGGTGTGCACGATTGAAATAGGAGAAAAAATAAAGCAATTTCTATCACTTAAGCCACAGAATCACTGATAAACTAGGGTTTCTTTCATAAAACTTTCTGATTCAAAATATCACTTGGGCATTTCATCAAACACCTGGTGTGCACGATTGAAATAGGTGAAAAATAAAGCAATTTCTATCACTTAAGCCACAGAATCTCACAATTAAAATTAAGCATGCAATCAATTGACATCTCATAAACAAATAAACTGTTGTAGACGAAGGTGTTCATACACAAATTCAAAAAATACTATACTTACCTTGTTAATATGTGTTAATCTCAAGATCCCACAATGTGTTAATAACTGCTGAATCCTGAATCACATGCTCTGTTTGTGCTAGTCTAAGTATGTTGTGGTTTGTTGTGGTATGTTGTAAAGTGCTGGTCTGCCTTAGTCAAAAACCATGTCTATTAAATGTATGTATACTAATTTGTGTAATAATAAAATAAAATGTTAAAAAATTTTTTAAATAAAAGGTTAAAAACTCCGACCGCATAGTATCGGTTGCAAAATCTCCGACCGCTTAGCCACCGGTTGCAAAATCTCCGACCGCCTAGCCATCGGTTGCAAAAACTCCAACTGTCTAGCCATTGATTGCAAAAAAAACTCCGACCGCTTAGTCATCGGTTGCAAAAACTCTGACCGCCTAGCCACCGGTTGCAAAAACTCCGACCGCCTAGCCATCGCGGTCGCAAAAACTCCGACCGCTTAGTCATTGGTTGCAAAAATTAAATTTCAGTAGCAAATATGCTAAATCGGTTGCTAAATTTGCTACCGTTTTTTTTAGTAGCAAATTTTGGTAGCAATTGTCTAATTTTCTAGTGTGATATTCAATCTTCATGTGAGGTGTCTAATAAGAAAAATAAATACTTTTCAATATGTAAACACACACATTAGTGTGTGAGCCTGCTCATTGCTGCGCGGATGCAACGGAAATTCGATCGTTTTAACATATTCTGCATGCACGGTCCACAAGTTACGATGATTGTTCAATGTTCATCTATTACAATTAATAATAAGATATGTTATATACTCATACCTATGCTTCATCCAGGGGAATGGGCTGCTCGTTACTGTCCGTGTATCGTGTACATGCAACTTACACGATTTCAGGGTACATAAACTATATAATCAACTAGTTTTTTTAACCCGGCGCAACTAGTTTTTTTAAGCCGGCGCGTTGCACCAAGCAATTGTTAAAACCAAGCGTTACGATGGTGCATCGACACGAATTGACATCGTTGGTAAAATTTGAGCATTAAAACCTAAAAAATTAATGTGTCAAATTAACATATAAAAAGAACAAAAATATTTAAAACGATGTTTATTTGGTCGGCAAACCCAGGCGGTGGTAAAATCCAAGCATTATCGGTCCTAGGCATTGAGGCGGTAACTTGACACGAATTCGGTCGGTTTCAATTATGTTTGTAACTAAAAAGGAGCTAAAAATGGAAAAAATATTATAAAATTGAGGTGGACCAATGCCAATTGGAAAGGGGGGGGGGGGGGTGTCGGCCGGTAAACTTGTGTGTTGGTAAAACCTTAGCGTTGTTGGTGACACGCATTGAGGTGGAAAGTCTATGCGAATTCGGTCGATTTTGTCATGTTCGTTTTGGTACCAAAAGTAAAAAAAAACTGACTTTAATTTGGTCAGTTTCCAACTTTCCATTATGTTTATTATGCTATCCGAATTAAATACAAAAAATCACGGATTAATATGATGCCATCAAGTAGCCCAATAGGGCAGTTGCACCCCAATGGTGGACGCCTTGGGGGGAGGGGGGACGCCAGTCGGTAAATTTGCGTGTTGTTAAAACCTGAGCGTTGTCGGTCACGGACGTTGAGGTGGTGCGTCTAGGCAAATTCGGTCGGTTTTCTTATGGTGTCGGAACTAAAAAAAATGACGTTTCCTCGGTTTCCATTACGTTAGTGATGGTAACTCAACTAAATAAAACAAATTAAAAATAATAACAAAATTCAATGACTAATAAGGTGCCGCCAAAGGCCACTTGCAAGGACACCAATTTGGTTGGTTTCGGCTACATTTGTTACGGTATCTGAGCTAAGAAAAGGATAAAATACAAAAATAAAGTGGACCAATGGGGTGACGTCGGTTGGTAAACTCAGGTAATGGTAAAACCAAGCATTGTCAGTCCGGGAGTTGAGTGGACCAATGGAGTGACGTTGGTCGGTAAACCGAGGCATTGGTAAAACCCGAACGTTGTTGGTCTCGGGCATTAAGACGGCGAGTCTATTCGAATACGGTCGGTTTCCGTCATGTTCGTTACGATATTGGAATCAAAACAAATAAACAAAACATAATTGACGTTCGGTTGGCTTCACTTATGTTCGTTATGATACAAAAAACGAAAAAAAAAAAACAAAAATACAAGAACAAGTTAGGTGCCGCCAAGTGGCCCAATGGCGGCTTAGCGGCACCAAACTCCTTATTTATATATATTAAGATAATCTGAGAAAAATAGTTAAAAAAAGGAAGTTACGTTGCATGTAAATCATGTAACAAGTTATAAATGTGGTTATGAAGTATCTTAAGAGGCAGTGAAGTTACTCGTTTCACTACAACCCCGCTTCGTTTCCTCTCTAAGTTGAATGGGAATGCATGGATAATTGTGGACTCTAATCAGATTGCTTCAAAGTTCACTCCAAGATGCAATTATGACAAAATAATCAGCATCAACTTATTAAAACAATTAAGTTAAAGAAAATAATACTCATTTAGCCAAAAATACAATGCCATATTCTGAGCTACAACTTTAGTAATAAGAGGTACAATTTCTGACGGTAAACTGACATGTTGTTTGGCGGGTCTACTTTTTTCCCACATGCATAAGCCTTAACAACAGTCATCAAAAGAAAGCATAAACTTCTTACATACACAAGCCTCAACAACACTCATCTAAAGAAAGCAAGCACAAAAAAAAAAGGAGAGAGACTAAAAGTTATCATTTGATATTAATAACTAAAGAGAGAAAATAAACAAGAATAATAAATACCTTACCAAAATCAATGGAAAGGTTCTAGTTGTGTTATTGCAAATTGTAGTTGCAAAACCCGTTGTTTCACAAGTAGATAATCTCATAACCTGCATTTGCACAATCACCAGAAACATCAAACAAAAGCAAACGAAAATTAAAACCTAAACATTTTAAAAATTTGATGTTAAATTAGTCAATCGCTGTCTGCCATCATCTCAGCATCGAGTATGCAAGCTCGTATATGCACAACATGAACGTGTCAAAGGAAAAGATTAAATATTATATAAAATTAAAAAGAAATAAAAATCGAAACGTTTTAAAGATTTGATAATTAACTTACCAATGTGTTTTCTGCCATTATATTCTGCATCGAATATGCAATCCTGAAATGCACTATATGAACGTGCCAAAAGGAAACGATTAAATATTATATAAAAAAGAAAGAAAAACACATAGTAGTAGACAAAAGAATACTTAAGTTAAGGTTACACGTTCTTTTGAAACAATAACAATAGTCACCTACACAAAAGTATACTGTGGAGTTTATGGTGTAATCGTAATAAGAAGATTTTTGACGGCAATGCTATTTCGTTTCATAAAGTATTGGGCGATATAAAAGAACTGGCTTTCTTGTGGCTTTCTATATGGTCAAAGACATCTATAAGAGAGTAGAGGTTATAGTTTGATTTTAACTTGGACGTAATGTTGTATTAGGTGTTTTGATTTAGTTTTTTTTCTCTTTGAACTTTTTTCTCAGCTTCTTGCTGAGTTTCTATTGCCATGTACTATCTTTTTGATTAATATAAGCCATGCTGTTAAAAAAAAATAGACAAGAAAAGAAAAGTTAAGGTTACATTCTCTTAATAAGTGTCAACGCTTGACTTTTGGTTGCCATGCAATATAATTTATTTGAAAAAAAGTCAACCGTGACAATCAGTAAGCGTATATGCTAAAGATACACACCTCGGTGAAAATTTTGATGTCATGCAATTTTATTGTTATTTTTATTAATTTTTAATTAGTTTAATTGCTTTTAAATTTAGTGCCTGTAACAAAAATCAGATTAGAAATGTGGTTACCATGGTATGATAGCCATGTACGAGATTGTAATTACATTCGTGAATCATCCTGTAAGTAATTTATGTCTATTTAATATATATTATTTTAATTGAGGAACTGTGTAAAACTTTTATTTCAATATACTTTTTGGTGATTTAACTTTACTTTCCCTCGTGGCCAGCAATCAATAACAGATTTTGTGAGTCTTACACTAAAAGATTTTTATGACCACCTAAAATCAAGGGATGAAAACGAATAGGTTAGAGGAGTAATTTTAAAGCTGCTTAAATGTTGTTATAAAGATGCAAATTTATTATTCTAGGTAAATTGGATTTTAATTATCCAACTAACAGTAATATGGCCGATAATAATCCCAACTTAGTTAATTCTTCTTGGTGGTGCCAAATTTAAAAAATAAAATGGCTCTCAATGGTTCCCTGTTAAAAAAAACTTAACGGTGTTAAGATATTTCCAAATTTTAAACTGGTTTTTAGGGCTTTTGATGGAAGAAGGATACGAGTCGATTGGTGTAAAACTTAGCTCCAAATGATGCTTCAAACGACTTGATTAGTGATTCAAATCAGGTGTTTGAACTTCAAATTAACAAAAATTAAGTTGTTTGGAGCAACGTTTCGAGCTAAGTTTTACATAAATCGACTCGTATCCTACTTACGATCAAAAGCCCTAAAATTAGTTTGAAATTTGGAAAAAACTTAACTTCTTTAAGCTTCTTTAATGGGTGACTATTGAGAGTAATTTTTTTAAATTTGAGACCACTAGTGGGAATAAACTAAGTTGGGATTACTATCGGCCAATAACATTTAGTTGGCATTATTATAATCCAATTTGCCATTATTCTAAATGTAAATATATCATATATATTTTTGGGTTCTAATTAATATATTTTGGTGGCCCTATGCTTTTAATTGTGTACCTGTTGTAAATTACACCGTTGTATATGCTTTTAATAAGAGTAACGGCTGAATACTGTGTTTATTAACAAAAAACACTAGTTCACAAAAGTTGTAATAACATAAAAATACCGGTTGTCTTTCCGTTGTAAATCCAATATATACACCAGTTGTCTATCCGTTGTAAAACCATTATACATATCGGTTAAAAACCCATTGTAAAAACAAAATACATCGGTTCGTTAATCTTTGTACATACAATAAACACCGGTTTGTAGCCCGTTGTAATCACTTCATTACACAGGTTGTTGGTTCACTGTAAATAGAGGTGCACACAGTAACCGGTTACTAACCGGTTTGTACCCGAAAAGGTAACCGGTTAGTAACCGGTTTGTACGGCATCGGGTTTAAACCGGTCTAAACCGCCAGGTAGAAACCGGTTAGTGTTTTTCAGCTAAGAACCGGTTAGTAACAGGTTTTTTTAAAACCGGTTTTAAAAACCGGTTAACCAGTTATTACCGTTAGAAAATGCAGAAAAATGCAGGAAAATGCAGCAGCTTGTTTTGTGACCATTTCCAACGGTCTAGTGACCGTTTTATGCTTTTTTGGACCAATTTTAACCCTCCATACTAGTATAAATATTATGCTCTTAAATATGGTTCGACACCGAACGTTCGGCAATCAATGGGTTTTGGAGAAAGCTAGTCATCAAGTAACCCAAACATAAGCTTGTTTAATGATATAAGAAACGATAAAATTAAAAAAGCTTGTGGTAGCGCACCAAATAGCGAGCTAAGCCGGTATGGTGCAACCGATTTTATGTTCACGGCAAATGATTTTGAAAACTTTGATATTTTGGGTTGGTGGAAGAAAATGGAACCTCAATTTTCCGTGCTTGCCGCCATGGCCCGTGATTTACTAAATGTCCAAGCTTCTACGGTAGCTTCGGAAAGTGCTTTTTCTTTGAGTGGTATGATTTTATCGATACGAAGGACGAGGCTAACACCGGAATCGTTGGAAATGTGTATTTGCTTAAAAGACCACTTGGATGCGGCGGACCGTATCCAACATGTATCTAATCTTGAAGGAGAGCTCGATGTTGAAGGAAAACTACACGAAGAAGAAGTAGCAATGGGTGCCGCACAACCACTAACCGAGGAAGAACAAATGTATGATGATTTGGTGCGTTCGAGTAGTCCCGAACCGGACCGCGAAGGCCTGTTTAATGTACCGTTTAATGTAGACGACATGGATAATGAAGATTAAAATCATTAAACGATGAAGACAAAGCCCGAGGAAGAATAAAACAATAAACGGAGAGAATAAACGAACGAATTCAACGTCACGAAGATTATAAACGTTTATTTTCAAGTTCAATATGTATTTTTTGAAGCAATGGTTTATAAAAATGTTGAAAACGTGTGAAAATCAATCAAAAACAAGTGTTATTAGTTTTTTCTAATTTTTTCTGATTTTTCCAGCTTTTTTTTTTATTTTTCCAGTTTTTTTCTGTTTTTTTTTCAAAAAAAACCGGTTTTTTAAACCGGTTACCGGTTAACCGGTTAGGTTATTAACCGAACCCGGTTAGACCGGTTAGGGTATTTCTGGTGAATAACCGGGTACTACCCGACCCAATTAACCGGTCTAACCGGTTATAACCCCACCGACAAAAAAACCGGTTACTAAATTAACCGGTTAACTGATTTGTGCATCTCTAGCTGTAAATACTTTGTTTGATAACAATGGTTAACAACACGTTGTATTAGGTTCTTTACAATGGTTAAGAGTCCATTGTAGATAAGGATTTATAACGGTTACCTGCCTGTTTTTAAGTATATAATTTACCGGTTACAATCTATTTTAATATCTTTTAGGATATAAACCGGTTTTGAAACCGTTTTAATTATATTTTAAAATCCTTCGTTTAAAACGGTTTTGAAACCGTTGTTTATTCGCTATTTAACCATTTTAAAATGATAAACAATAAGAATCAAAGAAGAATACATGGGTTATGTCGGAGAAATCATTCGTATCAGCAAAATATCGGTTTTGAAGATGGGAATGTCGTGTCAGAGTTTAATCGAAGTTACGGTTACATAGGCTTTGAATGTAAAACGGTTAATCATGCGTTAACGGGTTAAGACAGAAATAATAAACGGGTCCATCCATTTGTGTTAATTTAAGAATTTCTTTTTTAAATTATTTAATTTATAAGAAATTAAATTAGTAAGAAATTATAGGAGTATTGTTATTTATGGTAAGAAGCATACTTTGACCTCTAGAAAGGGCCAAGTGCCCCTACAAAGAAAGCTTTAAAAGGGGAGTAGATTTGAGCTTTTGGTATAAATTTATATAACTTAGAAGTTTCCTAACTTATTTATATCACAATGCCTTTGCACACAAATTCATCATTTAGTACTTTTTTTAGAACAAAAAGATGAAAATGAACATTAAAATTGCTGGCCTAGCACGATTCTAGTTATGAGGACATGAAATGAACTTAACTTTTAAGTATTATTTTGTGAAGAATCAATTGAATTCATTAATAATTTAACCCCCTTTATATAGGATAAATTAAGAGTTACAATATTATATAAATACATATGGCAACTAGATCAATGCATATCAAATACAAATCATATTTAATATATATATAAAATGAACATTAAAATTGCTGAGCTAGCACGATGCTAGTTACGAGGACATGAAATGAACTTCAGTTTAAAGTATTATTTTGTGAAGAATCAATTGAATTCATTAATAATATAACCACTTTTACATAGAGTATAAAAAGTTACAATATTATGTAAATACATATGGCAACTAGATCAATGCAAATCAAATACAAATCATATTTAGTATATATCTAATAATAATATATATTCTTTAATTTCGCCTTTAGTTTGACTGTGTGCGGTATGAACGTTCTAACTATCTTGAAATTCTTGAAACAGTAAATGTGGAAGCCCTTTTTAGTGAAGATGTCGGCATATTGGGACGAAGATGGCACATGTAAGACCCGAACATGACTAAGTCAAACCTTTTCACACAAAGTGAATATCAATTTCAACATGCTTTGTTCGATGATGTTGGACCGGGTTCTGAGACAAATCGACAGCCAAGACATTATCACTGTTGATAATGGTTGCACTCTTCAGAGGAACGTGGAGTTCGAGAAGAAGACTACAAATCCATTTAGTTTCGGCTATCGCATTAGTCACTCCACGGTACTCCGCTATAGCACTTGATCGAGAAATAGTAGCCTACCGTTTAGAAGAGCAGGAGAGAAGATTTTCCACAAGAAAAACACAATACCTGATTTGGAACGACGGAAATCGGGACACCCTCCCCAGTCTGCATCAGAGTACGCTGCTAAAGGCACAATTCGCAAACCATGGTCAATGGTGCTACTTAGATACTTGATAATCCACTTCATAAAACTAAAATGTGAATTTCGAGGAGCATGCATAAACATGCACACTTGTTGTACAGCATATGTGATATCTGGTATACTGAAGGTGAGATATTGCAGTACTCCAGCTAAATCATGTTACAGCGTGCCTTTAGGAAAAAGTTCACCATATGTAGAACTAAGCTTAGCTTTGGCGTCTACTGGAGTTGCACACAGTTTACAATCAGTCATGCTCGCTCTCTCAATAATATCACGTGTGTAACTAGCTTGAGATAAAAATAACCCATGAGTGTTCCGGGTAGCCATAATGCCAAAAAAGTGGTGCAAAATGCCAAGATCAAACATAGCAAATAATGGAAGAGATATTATTTACCAAATATTATGCATATATTATTGCATATATTCATATATCATTCCTTGCTTATTCTTGTTTCCATTGTTAGAGATTTGTTCTCTTATTTATTCCTTTGTATTTTTTCATTCAAGAACAAGAGAAAAATACCAATTCTAATATGGTATCAGAGCGTATGCTCGAACCAAAACAAACAACCGTCACTCGCAAACATTAAACCCTATTCTCAAACCCTATAAAATTCTGTTTGTCGACAATGACCAGCAACAAAACCGACCCGGCTAAACCCTATAGTAATACTCCTGACCCAAAGACAAAGGCAGCTTGTTTTGAAGGTGATTCGAGTCCCATAGCGGGACTAACTGGTGAGCAATACCAACAATTTTTGAATCACTTCGCCGATAAAGCCATTGGAGATGGCGCACCATCACCGATCGCAAACATGGCAGGTAGAACGGATGAAGGTTATGAATGGGTTATAGATTCAGGTGCCA
This sequence comes from Bidens hawaiensis, assembly GCF_021521415.1. Lineage (NCBI taxonomy): Eukaryota > Viridiplantae > Streptophyta > Magnoliopsida > Asterales > Asteraceae > Bidens > Bidens hawaiensis. Next base: position 35,090 of record NW_027505877.1, on the reverse strand, counting down.
CCAAACACATAACCCACATAGGTGATTGGCTTGAAGAAAGAATTGAAACCTCTCATGAATTACCGGTCACCATACCAAATGGAGACTCAATCCCAGTTAAAGGGAAGGGAAATCATACTCTTCCAAATGGAACCAAAATCAAACATGTTTTATATGTTCCAAAATTCACTTGCAACCTTTTTATATGTTAGCCGTTTATCCCAAGACCTTCAATGCGCTATAACCTTTTTTCCTGAATTTTGGGTTATGCAAGGATTGAGTTCAAGGAACTTGATTGGAGTGGGTAAGTGCAAGCAAGGTCTGTACTGGATTAGGATGGTGGGAAGAGAAAGAAATGCAATGATGACTACTGTTAACACGTGGCATAACAGATTGGGTCACGCATCAGATAATAAACTTTCACGGTTTGATTTTGTTAAGAACTTTTCATTAAAAACTAGAGATGTAATTTGTGATTCATGTGCTAAAGCCAAACATATAAGGTCACCTTTTCCAACTAGTTCTATTAAGAGCCATGGTTGCTTTGATTTGTTACATTGTGACATTCGGGGAAAGTACCGAACTCCATCCTTGTCACAAGCAAGCTATTTTTTGACCATCGTTGACGATTACAGCCGAAACGTTTGGGTGTATCTTCTAAAACACAAGTATGAGGCAAGTGACCGTTTGATTAATTTTTGCAAGATGGTCAAAACACAGTTCGATAAACATGTAAAAACAATTAGGTGTGACAATGGGGGGAGTTTACTTCAAACCGCATGATTAATTTCTATAATGATCAAGGAATTGTCATAGAAACCACGTGTCCACACACACCACAACAAAACGTCGTGGTGGAACGAAAATATAGGCATTTGTTTGAAACAGCAAGGGCTCTCAAATTTGAAGCTAAACTTCCTACTAAATTTTGGGGTGAATGTATACTGACAGCCACGTATATCATTAATCGCATCCCTTCTAAAGCCATTAGTAATAAAACCCCACATGAAATTTTGTTTAAACAAAAACCAAATTATGATGCCATGAGAGTTTTTGGTTGCTTGGCATATTACCGAAACACTGAAACCAAAGGGGATAAGTTTGAAGAAAGGGGGAGAGCTGGAATATTTTTGGGCTACCCACCAGGGACAAAAGGATATAATAAATACGACTCAAAATACAACAAAATCATCGTATCGAGGGACATGAAATTTGCTGAAACTATTTTCCCTTATGCCACCATTGACAACTCTGATGACAAGGAAGATAATAGCATGTTTGAATTTCGGAGTTGGTACTACAATAAATATGATGAGGCTTTCGAAAATAACAAAGGAAATTCAAATGCAATCACTGATTCCAATATCAATGGATCGAACACCAACGTTGGGCCTCAAGCCCAAGATGAACAGACTCCTTTGAGTGAGCCAAGTTCTGGACATGAAGTAGAGAATGAAGTTGGGTTAGAAGTGGTTAATTCTTTTGAGCCCTTTATTATCCAAAACCAAGAATCCATTTCCACAAGTGGGCCACAAGCCCAATTTGAAGTTGAACCACCTTTGAATGGCACATCTCAACCTGAGAATGAAGAACCTGTTCGTGAAAGAAGAGTTCGATCAAGACCCCACCACCTTGATTATTACATAGTCAAGTTGCCACCATCTGTAGACCCTACACCACCAACTACTAACCAAGAGTCTTCAACGGTATATCCTTTAGCAAATTTGATTTCTTATGAAAAATTCTCTAAGTACTCACAAAGCCTTTTTAGCAGCCATCACCTCGGGTGATGAGCCAAAACATTTTAAACAAGCAGTGCAAAATGAGAAGTGGATAGAAGCCATGAAGCAAGAAATAAAGGCACTTGAAGCAAACGGAACATGGACCCTTGAAGAACTACCAAAAGGGAAAAGGGCCATAGATTCCAAGTGGGTCTAGAAGATAAAATACAAACCAAACGGTGAGGTCGAAAGGTACAAAGCAAGGCTTGTAGCAAAATGTTTCACTCAGACGGAAGGCGTTGACTTTCACGACACCTTTGCCCCTGTTGCCAAATTGGTTACCGTCCGAACCTTGTTAGCCGTTGCAGTTAAAAAGGATTGGATCATTCACCAATTAGACGTGAATAACGCCTTCTTGCATGGAGACTTAGATGAAGAGGTTTACATGAAGGTTTCGAGAAAGGAGGAAACACAGTATGTAGACTCAGAAAATCCCTATACAGTCTGAAATAAGCCTCTCGAAATTGGTATCAAAAATTTACCATGGCCTTATTGTCTCTCGGTTTCAAGGAATCACATGTCGACCATTCTTTGTTCATTAACAATAAAGGCGATGTCTTTGTTGCTGCTCTCATCTATGTTGATGTTGTGATCATTGTTGGGAATAATAAGTCAATGATACAAGATACAAAAACCTATCTTGATAAACGGTTCAACATCAAAGATCTTGGGACACTAAAATATTTTTTAGGTATTGAGGTGGCCCGTACTTCTGAGGGCCTGGTTCTAAGCCAACGGAAGTACACTTTGGACATCCTAGACGTAGTGGCATGCTTGGTTGTCGACCAAGCATGTTTCCAATGGAACAACACCTAAAATTAGACAAAGAAGACAAAGAACCAGAAGTGGATGCCAACATGTATCGTCGGTTAGTTGGGCGGCTTCTTCACCTTCACGCAACAAGGCCAGATATCGCTTATTCGGTAAATATTTTGAGCCAGTTTGTTGCCGATCCTAGACAAAATCATATGGATGCGGCAACTAGGGTTCTTAGTGTAACATTCGTTACATTTTAAACCCGAAAACCCGACCCGTTTCGAATTTTTGGATTTTTTTTGTTTCAAGTACACACACACACACACACACACACACATATATATATTAAGATGTATTATTAAATTCCCAAGATTTGTTTGACGCTCGTCAATGTTTTCCGACTCGGTTTATAGTTCAATATATTTTTGTTCATCATTTACTAATAATAAAGTATTCCCGACGTTGATATTCAATGTTCGTTCATTATTGTGTTTGAGTTATTTGCAAAATTTCCGAGTCTTAGCGTCAATCGAGCTTTACGGGTTAAACATGTAAATATCCAAAAGTTAAGCATTCAACATAAAATTTTACCATCTCGAAAGTTCAGGGTCTAAAACTGTAAAATATTCAAAATAATATATTATATAAAATCAATCCCTACCCCCCCCACCAATGCCGTTTTTTCGACCAACCCGCCGGCGGCGGCGACACACAATTTCCGGCGACCCTATTTTGCCGATAATCACGATATTAACCAAATAAGTTATAATAAAAGCTGTAACCATCGATATTACACTATAATTAACAAAGCAATTATACTATAACGGCCTGGAATCTTCAACGAATCCCGTAACAACCGCTGGATTTTTCGGCCAAAGCAATTAAAGCAATTAACGCGTATATGCTTCATCAACTAGTATAAATAGGAGTCTAGTCTCAAACTAAACCCGTACACAAACTCCTTGCACTCTAAAATACACTAAATCAATCCGTATATTAGCTTGGAAGTTCGGCTCCGGCGAGGTCTGGTTCACCGTCAAAATAACATGATATCGGGTAATTAACATATGCTTTTTATGAGTTTGTCTTCCAATTGAAACCCTAGGGTTTCAATGAGGAAGATGATACTTATATGGTGAATATATTTAATCATTTTCAAATCTTAAACTACTATAGCTGGTTCAGTGGTAAATCCTTCGTCCTGCTAAGCGTAAGACCCGGGTTCGAAACCCGGGTCAATCATATAATTGTTTTTCTTTTCTTTTTTTTAATTTATAAATAAGTATTATGACTTGTTTCTATTAATATATATAATTAATTAAAACCATAACTTCAACGAATATCCATCTTAGATCAACTGGTTAATACACTAAACTTGTAAGACAGAGACCCGGGTTAGACACTTAATTTTTTATTACCAATTTTATTAATTTAATAATTGTTTATCATTTAATTTTTAATCATTTAAAAATCACAAATAAATCATAAAAATCTTTTTAAACTAAATAAAAATTATCTGAATTAAATATAAAATATATCTCACATTTTCACACTTAAAAACCAAACTCTCATTTTCGTAAACCTTAAATTAAAATCGTTCGTTAGTAACAAACGTAAACTGTAATTTACTAAAAATATTTTCGCTAAAACAATAATTATAATTTCAACTTATAAACCTTAGTTCAAGACTTTCGAACGTATAACCTTCGGGCCTATGCTGTTAAAACACAAATACTAATATAATAATCAAAATCTATAAAACTAGTAAAATAATTCCTAACTTACAATATAAACTTATACAATATATAACCCTGTTAGATTCTCGATTAAGGTCTCATATTATTTATCCTAGCTAGTGCAGATCCTTCAAGTCGGCTTTTGTGACGCTTTCGGTTCTTACGCCGTTTACAATCTTTACAACCCATTCGGTCATCAATATCTTATCAACTCTTAAGGTGAGTTTCTCACAACCCCTTTTTAAACGTCTTCATATTTTGGGGTAGCATATGTATCTTATTACAAGTTCATAGTATTACTATTTCGCTTACAAACTACAATTCACTATATGGACCTGTGTGTTACTTGATTACTTGCTCGAATTTACTTGCACGTGGTAGCCTCAATAAGTATGATCATACGCCCCCCTTTGCACTCTGGTCCATTTGTATCGAGTGGAAAAGGGCCTCATTATCCGAGTACGTTGGTTGCTACCAACTGGAAATGACCTTACTTGCGCGATTACCCGAGTACGTTGGTTGATACCAACTGGAAAGGACTTTATTTGCTCGTTTATCACTTGTCCATGAATTGTATGATTTTTATGTATGTATATAAAAACTATGGGAACTCACCAGCTATGTTCATAGCTGACTTTATTTTATACATATGTTACAGGTGTAAAGATATGAGGATAAAGTTAGAAGACACATAACATGCCTATAGGATATTCAAAGAACAACTTATCATTTATTTATTTATTGTTTCAACTTGTATTATTTGATAAAATTGTGTTACATGATGATTTAAATGATATAATGTTATTATGGTCACCTAATACTGTCACGTGTGTTTGAGCAATCTGTACGTCACACTCAGGCGTTTCCGCTTTAGCCGGGGTGTTACACTTAGGTATTTAAAAACTACACCAGGTAAAGGGATTTTGCTTCCTAAAGAGGGTGGTCTTAGTCTCACTGCATACTCGGATTCAGATTGGTTGGGTTGCCCGTATACTAGAAGATCAAGGACGGGCTATGTGTTACTCTTTGGAGGAGGTCCGATTTCTTGGAAATCCAAAAAGCAATCCATGGTCTCTCGATCCTCGGTAGAAGCCGAATACCGAGCCATGGCTCCCACTGTTAGTGAAATTCTTTGGGTTCGGTGGCTCCTAAAGGAGCTTGAAGTGAAACCTCACTAGCCCACACCTCTCTTTTATGATAATCAATCTGCCATACACATTGCCAAGAACCCTGTTTTCCATGAACGAACTAAACACGTTGAAATGGATTGTTACTTTGTCCGAGAACGAGTGGAATAAAAGGAAATTGAACCCTGTCATATAGACTCTAAATTGCAGATTGCGGATTTGCTCACCAAACCACTTGGGTCTCAACATCTTCGTATCTTACTTGACAAGTTGGGTGTTCGGAATCTACACACTCCAACTTAAGGGGGAGTAATGGAAGAGATATTATTTACCAAATATTATGCTTATATTATTGCATATATTCATATATCATTCCCTGCTTATTCTTGTTTCCATTGTTAGAGATTTGTTCTCTTATTTATTCCTTTGTATTTGTTCATTCAAGAACAAGAGAAAAATACCAATTCTAATAGCAAATTCCCGCAAAAGAAAGCTAATAACATTGTTAAGCTAATCGGTGGTAGACGCAGTCAAACAACGTTGCCGATGTATAACAGTAAATACGCCGGTGTGAACCATGGTTGTAGATGAATAGAGATTGATTACAAGTACTACGACAAAACCCATGAGTAGTAATAAAATTAGAAAATCGGTTATACTATGCCCAAGTTGATTGCTTCAACCCTTATAGGGACTTCTTCAATCGACATACATGATTAGGGGCACTCTGATTAACAAAACCCGGTGGCTGGCGCATAAACACAGTTTCCAGTAAATCTCCATGTAAAACGCATTCTTCGCATCTTGTTGGTGTATTGGCCAAGAGCGAGAGACTACTAGGCTCAAAACAGTTCGTATTGTCGCTGGTTTCACGACTGAACTAAATGTATCATCACAATCTATACCCACTGTTTGTGATTTTCCGTTTACCATAAATCGTGCCTCATACCGTTCAAGACTCTCATCTGACTTAAATTTATGTCGAAATAACCACACACATCGTATTACAAGGTGATCTGTCAGAGGTGGGATAAGCTCCCATGTTTCATTCTCCTACAAAGCTCTAAATTCAATGGTCATTGCATCACGCCAATTAGGGTCCGAGTGAGCGATTTGGTAAGTTTTGGGAATGGGAGAGATAGGCGGAACGGTAGTTATGTGTAAATGTAGGCGGTTCATTGGTTTTGTTATGCCAGAACGGGATCGGGTTTGCATCGGTTGGGTTTAGGGTGTATTGGTTTGAGGTGGGTTTGTAGGCGGAGGGTGGCTAGGGAGGTAAGCCGGGATTGGTTCGAAGTTGAAGAAGGAGAGTGGGCCGGTGTGGTAGTGGTGTGAGTATGGTTCAATCGGTTTAAAGGAAAAGATACAGAATGCATAGTCTGTAGTGGTAATAGATCATCAAGAAAATAATAAGCTTCGACGAGTGGAGTATAAAACGGGAAAGGATTGTTCGTCGAAGACAACATGTCGAGAGATAATAGTTTTACCTCTAATGGGATTGAAACAACGATATCCTCAGTCATGTGACGGATATCGTAGGAAAACACAACGAATCGATTAGGTGGATTATTTGTGTGGGTTTGTGGCAGTGGTATTTTGATAACATGTGCAGCCGAAGATACATAGGTGGTCATAGGTTTGGGCGACAATATAAGGCGAAGTGAGGAGTGGTGAAATTAAGGTGTTTAGTTGGTAAAATATTATGAAGGTATACAATGGTATGTAGGGTTTCGACCCAAAATGTGGGTCGTAAAGTGAGCATGGTTAAGGATGGTACGAATGATGCCATTTAGGCGCCAAATCATACGTTCGGCGTAATCATTTTGTTGGGATGTTGAGGGCATGAAAACCTAAAGGCGAGGCCGTGCGTAATGGAGAATTGTTTGAATTCATTATTATCGAATTCTCAGCCAAGATCGCATTGAAAATTTTTAATTTTGATATTGAATTGAGTGTGAATGAACTGGTAAAATTTAGTGAAATTGGTTAAGGTTTCAGATTTGAATTTTAAGGGATAAACCCAAACAAAGTGTGAGTAATTGTCTATTAAAACCATATAATATTTGTAACCGGATCGACTAGTAATCAGAGAAGTCCATAAGTCACAATGTACTATATCAAATGGAGAAAAAGTTGTTGGGAAAAAAACGACCACCTAGCCACGAACGGTAAACTTGCGGAATTAATATTCGTTTGGCTAAACTTTTTCCCGACTCGAATGAACCAATGAGGATGCAAACAAATAGGATAATTTAAAAGTAACAAGAGACACAAAATTTTAGCGTGGAAAACCTCTCAAGGCGAGAGTAAAAACCACGGGACTACTAGAGCCGCTTCAAATCCACTCTCACCAATAATGAGCAATACAAAGTCTTCTCTAGGTAAAACTAGAGGCATACACAAATCATCATATACTTGGTACAAATAATTTTCTAGTATATGGAACCAAATACATAAAAGTAAACGAATAAGAGGTACCACCAACGAGAAAATAAATCGATCTCTGAAACGTCTCTTGTCTTCACTCAAAAACACCAAAAACTTGGAGCACATAAAACTTTGTCTTCGTCTCTGTCTCTGTTAATTTTTGACGACAGAATGCAAAAACCCCAAGAAAACAATAATCTATTTATATATGTATATATGTCGGCCGAATTGCTTTTCCTATTTCCTTTGTTTCTTGATTGGCACGAAGCCCACAACTCCACAAGTGGCCCAAACAAAAAACACAAATATAATTTGTGTATATGCTCATCCGTGAAAAACATATATATATTTTTATTTTAATACTAAAATATAATAGTAAATAATAAAACCCATGTAGTTAGAGATGGGTTGGGTTTTCTCATGGGCAAAAAATACCCCAACAAATCTTCCCCTTTTTGTCTATGAGAATGAACTAACCACCCCGGCGAGCGAGCAACGCCAAAGCTTTTGGTCAACATATCGAACAATTATCATCGGTGTGAACTTTATCAAGTTTAAACAACTTGTCTTCAATAGCATCTCTAATCCAATGATACCTCACATCAATATGTTTTGTTCTTCTATGATACATAGAATTCTTAGCAAGGTGAATAGCACTTTGATTATCACAAAGAAACACTTAGCGCTGTTGCATAAAGCCAAGCTCTTGCATAAATCTTTTCAACCACAATAATTCTTTGCATGCTTCTATTGCTGCCATATACTCTGCCTCGGTAGTAGATAAAGCAACACACTTTTGTAGTCTCGACTGCCATGACACGGCTCCCCCTGCAAATAACATCAAATATCCAGAAGTGGATTTCATGTTGTCCTTATTTCCTACAATATTAGAATCTATGTAACCAGCAAGCATCGGCTCCCCATTTCCAAATGTATACCCATTTTTGAAGTACCACGTAGATATCTAAGGATCCACTTAACTGCTTCCCAATGCTTCTTACCCGGATTTGACAAGAATTGACTAACAACACCTACTGCATGCGCAATATCAGGCCGTGTACATACCATTGCATACATCAAGCTTCCAACAGCTGATGCATATGGAACACCATCCATCTCTTCAATCTCTTTCTCAGAACTAGGACACTCTTTTTCAGATAACTTAAAATTGGGAGTAAGAGGTGTACTAACCACATTAACTTTAGACATCTTGAATCTGCTAAGCACCTTTTCAATGTATTGCTCTTGTGACATGTGCAACTTCTTTGAAGCTCTATCTCTAGTAATCCGAATGCCAAGAATATTCTTAGCTGGCCCCAAGTATTTCATTGAAAACGACTTGCTTAACTCTTTCTTCAGCTGAACAATTCTTTCTACATTCTTGCCAACAATCAACATATCATCAACATAAAGCAATAAAATGATGAAATCATCATCACCAAACCTCTTAAAGAAAACACAGTGATCAGACACAGTCTTTCGGTAGCATTGCTTTCCCATAACTGACTCAAACTTCTTGTACCGCTATCTCGGTGCTTGCTTCAACCCATAAAGACTTTTCTGAAGTTTACAAACATAATCTTCTTTACCCTTAACCTGAAAACCTTCAGGTTGCTCCATATAGATTTCTTTATCCAAATCACCGTGAAGGAATGCAGTCTTGACATCCATTTGCTCAACCTCAAGGTCAAAACTAGCAGCTAAACCAAGAATCATTCTAATGGAACTCATCTTCACAACTGGAGAAAAAATCTCATCAAAGTCAATACCCTTTCTTTGACTGAACCCTTTGACCACCAATCTTGCCTTGCACCTAGGCCTCGAGGTATGTTCTTCAGTCTTCACTTTGTAGACCCATTTGTTCTTCAAAGCTCTTTTGCCCTTAGGCAACTTCACCAACTCAAATGTATTGTTCTCATACAAGGAATCCATCTCATCTTGCATGGCTTCAACCCACTATCTTTTATGCTTATCTTCCATGGCCTCTTTGTAATACTCAGGCTCTTCCCCGTCAGTGAGTAAGACATACTCACCAGTCAAATAACGAGTAGAAGGTTGACGGTCTCTCGAAGACCGCCTGAGTGGGACAAATGCAGGCATATCTACTGGTAACTCGGGATGAATATCCTCATCCAACTCTGCCTGCTCTTTATTATCAACATTATCGGTACCATGTCATTCGTCATTCTGAATACCGTCTTCGTGATGTGGCTCAGATTGCTGAGTAGGAATAGGATCCAAATCAATGAGATCATCAATGTACTGAGGAACTACCTGTGTTTTCTCAATATCTTTCAAACTCTTATCTTCCACAAACACAACATCACGACTTCTTACAAGCTTCTTTGAATCCGGATCATATAGCCTGTATCCAAACTCATCTTGCCCATGACCGAGGAATATACACTGTCTGGACTTCACATCAAGCTTTGATCTTTCATCTTTGGGAATAAGCACAAATGCTTTGCATCCAAAGACCCACAAATGACGATATGAAACATCTTTGCCACTCCAAACCATGTCTGGAACATCATTATGCAAAGGAATACAAGGAGTAAGATTAATAACATGTACCGCTGTATTTAAAGCTTCACCCCAAAACGAATTAGGCAACCTTGCATGTGAGAGCAAACACTTAAACCTTTCAACCAACGTTCTATTCATCCGTTTTTCTAAACCATTCAACTGTGGTGTCTTTGGATGTGGTCTTTGATGTCGAATACCTTTCTCTCTACAATAAGCATTAAAAGGACCAATGTACTCACCTCCGTTATCTGTTCAAATACACTTGAGCTTCTTCCCAGTTTGTCTCTCAACTAAGGCATGAAACTGCTTAAACACATCAAACACTTGATCTTTAGACTTTAAAAGTATAATCCCATACCTTCCTCGAATGATCATCATGATGTGTTGTAAAACACACGTATTTTCCCCACATTTTATCTACGTATTATATTATATGTTATGTATTTTTACTTGTTTTATATAGGTTTTACATAGTTTTAACTATTTTGTAGGTTTTGGGTGAAAGAACGAAGAAACCGAGCTTTTCAAGCAGTTTACGAGCCTTATACGTATGAGATTTCAAGAAACAACTCAAAGCCCGGCCCATATGCATCATGGAGGCCCAAGTCTTGCATTATATTATATTATAAAAAAATAAAAAAAACCCTAAGAGCCCTAGCAGATTCCGATCGGAAGTGGCAGCCAAGAAAAAGAAAAGAAAAGCTAGGATCCAAGGGTAGTGGCGGCTAAGGAAGGAAGAAAAGGCAAGAACCAAAGCTTGGGTTTGATTCACCATCGGTTTTGGCAGTAAGGAACTACCCGGAATTCATCCATATCCTTTCTTTTCATATCATTGTTCACCAAATTTAATTCTCTTGTTTAATTGTTAATTTGTTTTGCAATTGCTTGAGAGATTGAATTGTTTATGATTAGGATTGGTTGTTGAATGGTTTTTGAGATGATTGGTATGAGTTCTAAGATGTTTTTATTGAGTATTCATGGCTGTCCAAACAATATGCTAGGCTAATCTTGTCGGTTCTACCTAGGAATGAAGATTATTGTTAGGTTTTGATGAGTTTATTGGATTGTTTGATTGATAGACGTATATTGTTATTGTAAAGTTTGATTTATACTTGAAATAGGTTGTGTTTAGTGGCTGGAAATTATATCAATTTTATTGCTTAAACCACCTTGCGTTGGTTGATTAGTTTTGTGTTGATTGATCGATGCATTTTTTGATTCTAGACTTTGTGTTTAGGGTTTGTTTGCGGTAGGTACCACCGTAGGGTTTTGTTGCGAGATTATTAGGTTAAAGTACAACGGTTAGACACCTTCTTAGAGACCGAGAGGTGATAAGAAATTAGGGTTGTCTCATTGCCTTTGCATGCTAGAATAAGAATGCGCAAGAGCGAGTTCGTTTCTTGTCAGGTTTAGGTGTTTTGAGCGACTAGTTGATCTATTTTGGTTTAAGTTGAATTGTTCCTCTATCCTTGGTTGTGTAGTATTCATTTCCATTAGGGTCGAGTGTTGGTGAGACTGAGAGGTGAGTCAACATTAGAACACGTTAACAATTGTTTCCTGGTTTAGTCGTTTTAGCCGATTAAGAGCGGTTAGGGTTTATTGAGTGAGACCAAGAGGTGATCCAGTGAGTCTGAGCGATCCTTAGTCGTGTCATCTTTAGGAACCGGTGTCTTGATGTCATCCAATCCATTAGCTTGTTAGGCCTACAGTTTGATTCAGACCTAGGTAGACGGTTTTCTCCATCAGAAGTTAACACAGTTAGTTTGTCGTTAAGTTTTCTATTTTAGGTAATTTTTGTCAGTCAGTCTAGTTACTCCAGTTAAGTAATTAAAAATAAAAAATCAATTAAATATTATTCTTAGGTAGGTCTTGTCTAGGGTTAGTGATCGTTAGTGTCCTTACGTGTCCACGTGTTCGATACTCGGACTTCCTAGGTCTATACTACTTGCGATCGGTACACTTGCCGGTTGTGTGTGGTTTAGGATTTTCGTTTTATAAATAAAGATTAGTTGTGAGGGTCATTGTTATAGGGTTATCCGACGCACATCAAGTTTTTGGCGCCGTTGTCGGGGACACGGTTTTAGGCGTTTTGAGAGCGATTCGAGTTAGGATTTACCTTGTGTGCTACTTGTGATTATTTTTGTTTTGTTTTGCTTATTTGTTAGAATAGTTTAGATAATTTTATTTCTAATTATAGTTTTATGCGACAAACTCGATCTCGTGGACCACCCGACACGGAAGCATTTCCCGAGCCAAAGAGAGAGTTTCGTGAGAGATGTCACCCCGTTTCACCATCGTCCACTTCTTCATCCGTTGACTTCAACGATAGGGATAGGATTATGGCCGAACCGAGGAGGACAGTTACAGACCGGGCCCGTCCGGTCAATGCTGGCGCGAGATCCAGCATCGCACTACCCGCCATTGGAGTTGACACGAACTGGTAGATTCCGTCGAACAACCTGAATACCATTTCCCATTCTGCTCAGTTTCACGGGTTGCTTCACGAGAACCCACATTCTCATCTTACTCGCATCGTGCGTATCTGCGACACTTTCCATCTTGCGGGTGTTTCCGAAGACGCCGTTAAGCTCTGTGTCTTTCTGTTTTCACTCGCTGATCATGCGAGTATGTGGCTCGAGTCCCTCCCACAGGGCTCCATAGCTACTTGGGCTGCCATGCAGACCCTATTTCTTGAGAAATATGATCCTCCAGCTAAGGCCGCTTGTTTGCGTAACCAGATACATTCTTTTCAGATGGAGGACACCGAGAGTTTCTACGAGGCATGGGAGCGTTTTAAGAATCTGTTAGCGTTGTGCCCAAACCACGGCTTGCAAGATTGGGTGGTTGTCGAGAAGTTTTATAATGGAGTGACGTACGCGATGCAGAATATGCTCAACACGGCTGCGGGAGGAAATTTGCTGACGACGAAGGACTCGGATGAGTGTATTGCTTTGTTTAACGGGTTAGCTATGAGTGGATACCAGAGACCACCCGCCAAGGGTGGTAAGACCGTCGATTCCATATCCCGCGGCATGCATTCGGTGGACACGACCACCGCACTCACGGCACAGGTAGAGGCGTTGGCGAAGATTGTGAAGGACTTGCAGACGGAGAGCAAGTTGTGTGAGATTTGTAGAGGAGGGCATGATACCGTTCAGTGCCCAGTCAGTTCTCAGAAGGAGGCGGTAGACTTCATAGGCAATCTAAACCGAAATCAAAATTCTTTCAATTCTTATAATTCAGGTTGGAGAGGCAATCAGAACTCCAACTGGAGGGGCGGCAATTAGTCCGGTTTTCAGCAGCGGCAGAGTCTATTCCAGGATGCGGGTGAAGGAGCGAGCAGTGAAGAGAAGAAGCCCACCTTAGAGGAGATGATGGCACAGCAGATACAGATTCTATCCCAGCTCATGACACGAGAGGATTCCCATTATAAAGAAGCCCAAGAGAAATTCCATGAGCACGAAACCTTCATGAAAAATCAGGGAGCATCGATTAAGAATCTAGAGCGGCAGATGGGAGATATAGCTAGTCATTTAAATGAGAGGCCGCCGGGTACACTTCCGAGCAATACCAAGCAATACCCGAGAGGATTCGTGAAAGCTGTGATTACTAGGAGCGGTGCGGGGGCACGAGACGAGCCCGTGATTAAGGAGTGGTCCAGCCGAGGAGTTGTCGAGCAGCCTGCAGTCGATGGAGAGGAGCAGGTGGATGAGGAGATTCAGATGAAGTCTCCGCCGGCCCAGGTGCATCAGAGGAGTAGCACAGGGAGTTCAGCACAGGCCGAGAGACAGCAGTTACCGAGCAAGCCACCGAGAGTCTACAAACCTAGAGTGCCATACCCCGGGAGACTCCGTAGAGATAGAGATGAGGAGCAGAACTCCAAATTCCTTGATATTTTGAAGCAGCTTCACCTTAATATTCCATTCCTTGAGGCACTTACCTAGATGCCGAAACATGCGAAGTTCCTTAAGGTTATTCTCTCGAATAAGGAGAAGTTAGCTGAGGTAGCTTCCATCCCTTTGAGTGTGTCACAGCCCCCAATCCCTATACCCCGGGAGGGGAGCCGTGAACGTTGAGTGGTGGTATCGATGTTTATTAAAATAATTTGCAGCGGAATATTTCATCAGAATCGTAGTTAGAAAAATTAATCAGAGTTATAAAAAAACCATAATTCTTATTTCATAAACTGGGATAAAAACCCATTTTTATACAAACATAAGTTTTATAGGGATAAACCCTAATTTACAAAACACGTTTCTTTATTCTGGTGACAAGCGACTTATTTAAGCTGGAAGCCCGTAGGCATCATTCCTTTGTCTCTAACAGGTCACCTGAAACATGTTTAAAAATATTTGATCAGCAGGAAAAACTGGTGTGTACATTCATTTATAAATGACACATTTTACAGTTACAGCATTAAGATGTTTTTACATCTGCCTGCTTACAAATTACCGAAAGGTACTTGTCACTCGACCGTATCTGTGACTGTGGTCATATTACTTATTGGCTAACACTTGTCCAATAAGTAACGTGTAATAGCGCAGTAGGCAAGCCTTGTATACAAAATCCCACAATACCAGTAGTAACCATCCCGTAAGTCTACAGAGACTTAATCACTGTAATGTAGTTTAAATTCTTTGAAAATATTTAAACTATCCGTCATGAGTTTGATGGTTTTGGAGAAGCATCATGACAGTGTTGGAAAATCAATTGTCTCACGCAAATGTGTGTTATGCAAAATTCGAATGTCTCACCTTGCTAGTTTATATTTAACAAGCCTTCTAATGTTAAGCACCTAGATTAAACACAATGTAGTATATATATATTAGTATAAACCCATAATTATAACGATAATCACGAGACATGAAACTTTACACGATGGCACAATGTCATACCTTGTTAAGGTAGAGCTTTTGGATTCGTGTATAAGTTCCTTTTGATCGGAGAGGTACCGTTATATCTACTCGGGTATAATATCAACCTTATATAAGAAATATGAGAGAAAGTATGATTTTTGGGACGAGTTTGTGAAGTCCAGATTGCTACCCTATTTATGCTTGAATTTGAGCATCTTCGCGTATCGTGAAGGAATCTTCACCTATCGCGAAGCTGTAGTAGGGTTGCCGAGTCAGCCCTAGCTATGCCACGTGACTTGACACGTGTCAGGCTATGTGTCAATGTTGCGTAGATGTAAGGCCCTGAACCCCGGGAACCCCACAGTTGGTAATCATTCAAAACACTCGTAAAAATAATTAAACTCAAAACGATCCTTTTCATTAAAATAAGCATCACAGAGTATAATTCGGCGGAAAACGTAAATAATAAAATAAGTTCCCAAAACCCGGGAATTTTGCCCAAAATCTACATAATTATCTTTAAATAAAAGTTTTTTAAAAATAAATGTTTAATAATAAAATCTTCAATTTCCGTATGCCCTTCACCGTCCAAGTAGCTTCGTGCACGTCTAAGCGATAAGGCATTCTCTTCCTAACCTAAACCTCACACTAACATGCACCCAAAGTCAGCTTAAGCTGAGTGAGTTCAAGTTTTAAATAAGTAACAAAAGTCTTAATAATCATTCCAACGGTTTTAAAACAGTAAACGGAAATACATCGGTTAGGTCACCACATTCAAATAAATAATCATCCTTACGTATGAGCATCTCTATACGTGCATTCCTAAATATATATATATATATATATATATATATATATATATATATATATATATATATATATAACATTCAATAATAACATTCAGGGCCGAGAAAACGTACAACCCAAACACGTAACATTCAGCGCATGCAAACACAAAGTAGGCATACGCAACATTCAGTAGTTGAGACGACTCCAACATTCACCAAATATTGGTCATTCTAATATATATATATATATATATATACACACACACACACACACATACATACATTCTTTAACATTCCAAGGCCTACCAATACTAGCAAGCCTATGTAAAATCGTTTAAAACATTTCATCAAGCAAAATCGCTTAGGTGTGCATGCTAGCCCAAAACTTAAAAAGAGTTAAACGGGGCATCGAGAACTCACCTGAAATCAATCGAACACCTGCAATGAGCTAGGAAATCCCTAAGTGCACAATCACAAGTAAGGGCCTGTAAATTATACACAACGCATTACTAAACTAGACCGTAAGAACACTCTTGCCTAATGGGCCGTTCAAGCCCAACACTTTGGCCCAAGGCCCAACAACTTGGCGCAAGGCCCAAGTTCCCTAATGAGCCGTTTAAGCCCAACACTTTGGCCCAAGGCCCAACAACTTGGCCCAAGGCCCAACACTTTGGCCCAAGGCCCAACAACTTGGCCCAAGGCCCAACAACTTTACCTCAGCCCCTAAGACCTTTCAATTAACCAAATCCACCCTACGATTATGGTCGGGGCTAACCATGATGCACATCTAGCCCGTCGGTAATCAAATCGAGTCGAATACGCGCGTAATAAACCTTAAAACCAATTGTTAAACTAATCAGCCCCAAATGGACCAAATTCCCATTTTAATCTTTTCATTCATCATAATTATGTCACCCGAGTTGATAGGGTTGACGGTTCCTTTTTACAACTCTCAATTTAACATTTAAACGAAAATTCACGCACCGTCGACTCGATTGACCAAGCACCAACCAAAACAGCCCCGAGCATCAAAAAAATAATTTTCCCACAGCCCTTAGACTCCCCTAGGGCCATGCAAACTGATTCGGTTGGTCATCCAACTAATTAACGCATCAACTCAACAATTCTAGACAACCGAACATAACAATCAAACTACAACTAGTTGATTAACTTAACGAACACCTAAGAACATGGTCTTTGAGTATGATATACGGGACATATCTAGGAAGATTATGGTGCAAAAAATCACTTCAAACACCCCAACAAGAACACAATTGAACATCCACAGGTTAAGCCTAAAACGAACTTATCGATCAATAACGAGTAAAACGTGTAAATTTTAGCATGCGAAGATGCATTTAATTACATAGGATAACCTTTGAAATAAATTATTTAATTTTTACCAGACTTTAATAAATGTCTTAGGTTTATAAAAATATTTTTATTATATTTTTCTATTGGACACAAAAATTATAAAAATTCCTCCAACACAGCAAGGTACGTGCAGCTATTTCAGTGTGCAACAAAATGGTTTTATTTTTATAAAATTCATTAGCGAACCAAATTAAACGATTCCAATTGGGTTTGGTTCCTAACTCAAAATACTAACTTCCAGAAGTGGAACCAACCAATTTGGACCTGTCAAAAAAATGTTATGACGTCGGGAAGACAGACCAGAATCCGTCATCCCGCATCAGCTTTGACACTCGATTTTATAAATTCATAAAAACCATTCAAATCTCGTCCAAAAACTACGTATTATACCTTTCTGGAAACTAGACTCAAAGTAGAACATCTTGGAATCAAGAATCGATCAAAAACAATAGATTATCACGTTACAGACCCTACAATAAACTTATACGAATCTGTCAGCAAACTGTTATCATCAAAACTCAACCTTAACGACCAATGAGCGCGTTAATATGATCAATTAAGGTGTAAAAGTCATGGGACCTGGAATTGGAGTTTTCATGGCTGAAACTTGGCTGAGCAGAAGAAAAACGAGCAGGGGGGGGGGGGTCTTAGCTGCGATCGGCTGCTGTGGTTAGAGTTAGGGTTAACATTTTGTTTTATGATATAAAATAAAAGTTACATCCAAGTCCCTCCAATTTAAAACATAAGGCATAATGGAAGGAAAAGTTAAGTCTTTTAACGTACCGGGATGACGTAAAGGCTTCCGAGAAACACCGGTTAAATCCCGAAAATAGAACATACTTTACAAGCTTTAACTCTTGGAACCAGAATTAACGGGCGTTACAGTAGCTTTCACGTCACATCTTCGCGTATCGCGAAGAAGCTTAAGCATACTCCTTTGCGTATCGCGAAGGTGCAAAAACACTAAGGCGGCCCTTAAGCGGCTCGCGGCGATGCGAGCGTGCGAAGTGCGCCATCAAAGCGCCCGTGCCCGTGCGCGTGCGCGTGCACGTCGAGTGCTTCGCACCCTCCGCTAGGACTACTGGGTGTGATTTGGCACCTAAGAATATTATCATGTGAACTCTCTTTCTTATAAAGAGCTTACTAGTTTTGTAATCTAGCAATGTGTGACAAGAGTTAGAAATCCTATTTATACCATGGTGGAAGCCTTTCATTTTCTTCCCTCCACCAATGTGGGATGGAATTTTCCTTTATATTTTCCATTCTTCCTTTTACTTCTTCTCTTTTCTTTCTCATTTCTTCATTTCTTTCTTTGATTATTTTATTCTTTATTATGGTTTGTTATAGAGTGCTAGTTGTTCTGCGGTCTTACAAAGGAAGTTACCAGAGAAGATGGCCGATCCAGGGAGTTTCACACTTCCCTGCATCTTGAGTGATGATGCGGTGATTCATGCGCTGGCCGACCTAGGGGCCAGTATTAATCTGATGCCCTATTCTATTTTCAGTAGACTAGGTCTGGGCGAGCCGAGACCCATGGGGATGAGAATTCAGCTCGCGGACCGATCCGTGAAGTATCCGCGTGGGATTGTTGAGAACATGCTCGTTCGCATTGGTAAGTTCATCTTCCCAGTGGACTTCGTTATTCTTGATATGAACAAGGATGATAATGTTCCACTTATTTTGGGCAAACCTTTTCTAGCCACCGCGCATGCGTTGATCGACGTTCGCGATGGCAAACTGATTCTTCGAGTCGGGGATGAGAACGTCACGTTTGACGTTCGACGGTCACCTAAGCATCCCAAATCGGCTGATGACTCCCTATACTTCATTGATACGATCATGACTCATGTGGGGGAGTTTTCCAGTGACCTCTGTGGAGGCTCCGCCTCAGACACACAGATTTTAAATAGGGAGACTCCAGAGGTTGAGATGTTCGCCTTGACTGAACAATCCTTTGATGTTGACACTGAGTCGTCCTCCCTTGATTCTGAGCTATCTACCGGAGATCATCGTTATCATCAGTTGAATGAGTTGGAAGAGTTACGGGACCATACTTATGTGCATTCATATTGTTATAATTGGCGGGCGAAGGAACTACAGGATCGTAAGTTGAAGGGTAATAAGCAGTTTAAGTATAGGGATCTGGTCTTATTGTATAATTCCCGGTTGAGGTTTTTCCCGGGAAAGTTGAGATCCCGTTGGTCAGGTCCGTTTACGGTCACTGAGGTTTTCCCGTATGGCACTGTCGAGATAAAGGATAAAGGCGGGACGTTTAAGGTGAATGGTCATAGACTGATGCACTACATTGACGAGCCGATGACTGATCAGACAGTCGAGGTATTCTACCTTGACTCGCTCTTCGAGACGTAGATGTAATGGATGCATCACTCGGGAGACTGCCCGAGTTGTAGAGTTTGTATTTCTGTTATTTGTTTGTGCTATTTGTTTTATTTTTTTTTTGTCTATTTTAGGATGTTCCAAGATGAAACCACTCGTACTCAATCTCTATTCGAGTCGGTCGATTTAAGGGATGTTCCTTTAAAAAAAAAATATAAAAACCAAAAACACAAAAAAATACGTTTATTTGTTTATGTTTTTGTTTTCCGTTTTGTACGCCGCTACATACGAACGAGTTTGAGCTTTTGCAGGTTATATTATGTGCATTGTAGCTACGATGGCGTTTTGGAACAGGTTTTCCCGAGGTTGCGGCCACGAATGAAATGCTATACGGTCGCTTGGTTACTACTCAGCTGTGAAGATTCTGCACACAAACCAGGGGAGTAACCCGTTCTTTGTTTTAGTCTTGTATACTATATTTTTACTTTCTGTTTTATTTTTATTTTATTTTATTTCTTTTCCTTGTACTCATCAAGGATGTTTTCGTTCTAAGTGTGGGGATGGGGATTTATTTTACTTAGTTGTAGAAAAATTTTGAAAAAAAATAAATAGTAAAAAAAAATTAAAAAATTTGAAAAAAAATAGTCCCTTGAAATATGTTTTCTCTACGTTAAACAGGAAATGATATTATTACCAAGTAGTGTTTGTTTCATAACTTCTTGGTGTTTTTCAATATATATATATATATATATATATATAATAAATAAATAAGAACGGTGCCCATTAGACCCGCACGTAATGTATGGCAACCGAACAGTTTAGACTCAGTAATCGATGTGCTGGTAGGCTCAGCCTCCAAGAATGAAAGGGTGGTTTGGTTGTGGACTTAATGGGATGAAAGCGGGTCATACTCAAGCCTTATGTTTAGTTTGATCGTAAAAATTAAAATTTTTATAGAAATTGGAATAGACTAATCATATGATGCTTGGGTAGGTTTAACATTAGGGTACACCAAAGTAGCCTGTGATATAAACATAAATTTCATGCTTCTAATTTTAGTGGTTAACACTTCATAGGTGTATGGTTTTATAACCTTATATCCTGTATTGATGGGATGCCCCGGGGGACGGACACCATGGGTCTTTATGCAATTTATCATTTGGGTATTCACATCTCCTAAATGGAGTTATGAATATTAAAAGAGCTCAAAGAGCAAACCCGCAGTTTATATGCTAAACATAAGTCAATAAACATGATCACCTCGTACTTCAAAGTACAAATACACTACTGACTTGATCATCCACGCTGTTAGTCATATGGGGTCCCCTTGCTCGCGCCTTATTACCATTAAGAAATGGGCCACAAGGGACACGTAATATGTAAGCCCTACAGATGAATTTATGCATACTCACCCTTGGAGATGAACTTTGGGGTATTGCTTGATAACGGGGGTATGCCATGTAGTGGGGAACACTTACTAGTTAGCTACTTAAACGTACATTAATCTTATCTAATGGCTGCTAGGTAGACCTTAATGCTTAAGCTTAGGTGGACAAACAATACCCTTGATTGTCTTTAGCTATTCATAAAAATTGGTACATCATGTTTTGATCAACTCGATATAAGGTTTAAGTCAAATTGGGGTGACTCGGGTCCGGTATGGTTCTTAATTGTGGGTCCCACTGTTATTCAAACTAATAAAATTGTCGCGCCTTATTGGCCTCGGTAAGTATTGGGGGCATGGGTTTAAGTGGACAGCAATACCAGCAATCGACCTAATCTAGCTTATTAGGTGAAAGTTGGAAGAAATATTTGGGTAATGGGTCACTTGTTCTAATACTTTAAAAAGAAAAAAAATATTAATAATAATAATAATAATAATAATAATAATAATAAATCATCTGTAACTTTTAGGTAACTTTTGTCAGTCAGTCTAGTTAGTCCAGTTAAGTAATTAAAAATCAAAAATCAATTAAATATTATTCTTAGGTAGGTCTTGTTTAAGGTTAGTAATCGTTAGCGTCCTTGCGTGTCCACGTGTTCGATACTCGGACTTCCTAGGTCTATACTACTTGCGATCGGTACACTTGCCGGTTGTGTGTGGTTTAGGAGGATGACTTTCTTTTCTATGAGGAGGATGACTATGAAAAGAAACTCTCTTTTGCTTACCATTCATACAATGAGAACACTTCTTTAAATGAACATCTTTCACACCAGACAAGGCATCTTTCTTCATTAATATAAACATCCCTTTATTTTAAGATTATCGTGCCGTGTGAAGTCGTTAAATTAATTAGATGATATATCGATTATGGACAATATTAATAGAATGTTAATGGACTCGAAAATGATTTGGGCCTAAAAGCCTTTGGGCTTTGCCTATTTAAACCCTAAATCACATCCTTATCCTAATCATTTTCATCATCGTTTCTCCAATCATCCTACACACACCCATACACTCACAAAAAACCCCTGTGCACCAACATTCAAACCAACCTCAATCCATTCAAGGTATTCAAGTTTCATCAATCCCAAAAGGTAAAACTTACAATCATTTCAATATAATCCTCATTAAGGTTATTAACATAAAACGAGCCGAGCAAAACGAGTTTCAAGCAAATATAATATTAATAATAACAATAATAACTTGAGCTTTAAACAAACAATAATAAAAAAAACAGTACTACAGTTTGTGTGAATGACAAAATACGAACAATAAAAACAGTGTGAAAGGGGTTCATTGGAACCCGGAGCCTGTAACCAGAGAACCCATTTCCGGTGAGCAGCAAACAGGAACGCAAAACCATAGACACAGCCTCGTGAATCAGATACAAACCCGAAGATGCCACCCAAACCACACCCAACCCAAAACCAGACATTAATCAATCGCACGAACCCCCCCCCCCCGTGCGAATCAGATAAGTCATTCGCATGTCTCGAGAAACCCCGGCCACGCGAACTTCTAGGCGAAATTGTGAGTTTCGCATCTCATGCGAAATCGGGATGCGAAACCTCTTGATCGAAGCGGTCGATGTGAGTGGAAGGAGGTGAATGGTGGTGGCGGGTGGCCGGAGGAGTTGTTGGGGCAGCGGCTTCGGTAAGGTAGGGGGTGATAAGTGTCTGATTATATAAATAGGGTTGAGATAAGGAGGGGGGTGTTTGGCAATTGGGTTAGGTTAGGGGGTGTTTGGTAATACTTGTATAATAATAATAATAATAATAATAATAATAATAATAATAATAATAATAATAATAATAATAATAATAATAATAATAAAAAGGTAATACATAATAATAAATATTAATGGTAAAAGTAATAATAATAATAAAAGTACTATTTAAAATAAGGAAAATAATGTGGATGCGAGAACTTAAGCGAGACCCGAACTCGAGACCCGACTTCTCTAACATAGCGTGACCCTATGCTAGATCAATGGAAAACCGTTCCGAAAACACTTAGATTTGAGAGCTCTTTATACAAGTGGATGAATGGAAGGAAATGGACGAGCAAAGCATGAACCGTAAAATAAGTAAATACATATAATATAATCTAAGTATACAACAACCATAAATGTGGATTTAAAGTATAGCAAATAAATAAGAACAGTTAAGAGGGTCTCGTGTCTATCTCGGTTAATTTAACGGTTAACCCCGTTAACTCAAGAAAATAAATAATAAACAAATATAGAGAATAATACGTGTTCATTGTTAAACAGTTAGCCGTGCACAGCTCAAGAAGGGAATTACTATTAACGGTGAACATAACAGGATCCAGGTGAGTTCTAGCCCCTTTATGTGTTATGTTTTCGGGGCTGTGTGCATACTACAATGTGTTTAGATTTATACACTTAACTTAAATGGTAAGTGTATATTAGATATATGTTTGTGTATGAATGTGAATGATATGGATTGATTAACTAGTATGCATGTAATGTTATATTGGTTATGATTGAAGGAGTTAGAAAGGAAATGTAACGAAGTTAGAATGGCATGGTATGTTAGAAGGCACAGGGCCCTAATAATAACCGAGGTATGTAGGGTACTGGACCCTTATAATATTCAAGGTAAGTAGGGGCTGGACTCTGAGGAGATCCAAGGTATGTAGGACACCGGATCCTTATAATTCCGAGGTATGTAGGGTCTGGACCCTTATAATATCCAAGGTAAGTGAGGACCGGATCTTTATAGTATCCAAGGTATGTGATTATTAAGAAGTATGAATGTATGTATGTATGATTGATTAATAAAGGAACATGTAAGTATTAATATGTATCTTCAGACACGTATTAGTAAGTAAGTGAATGCAATGTATGTTAATTAACTAGAACTCACTCAGCGTAGCTGACTTTTAGTATGCACGCAGGTAAGTAGAATGAGACAAGTTGCTTGATGAGGACACGTGGCAATAAGAGGAAGACTGGCATCGCTATGAAGAAGACACCCGTGTTGTTTTATGTTTTATGTTTTATGTTATGATATTTTAAGACAAGGTGGTTATGTTATGAATGAATGAATGACCTTTAATTCCGCAAAATGTTTTTATTAACTCTGATTTTACGAATTACATGAATGAGTAAATCCAACCAGCGAGAAAGTAGGGCACCCGGGTCGGGGGCCTTACAGGTTGGTATCAAAGCATAAGTTCGAGAGAATAAGTATCCTACATGCTTAGACTCGAACAGAGAATGGAACAAAAAAAAGAAAGAAGGAAGATGCCAATCAGAGAATACTGTGTGTCACTCAAGCAAGCTTAATATGTGAATCCCATACGTATAACGTAGGGATAAGTAAGGAAAGTTATATGGATTTTTAGTGATAGAATTTCTTCTTTATGTTTGAATGTTTGATGTTCTAATTGCTTTAAGTAGAATCAAGCACAAGTAGACTCACGAAAGGAAGTGTATAGGGTACGGAAAGTAGCGTGAGCAGCTAATCCCAGCTGGCCACTGTTATTACCTGCAGCTTTACGATCCTTGTAATTAATAGTTCCTCAGATGACAATGTTTGTGTTTTTCCTTTAGAATTCAAATGGCTGGTGCTAAGACTACTGGACAATGGGGACGTACGGGACGCCGTGGTAGGCCACGTGTTAACCAAGTACGCCCTGAGGAACCCGTTAATGAGCAAAGTGAAGAACGAAGCATGACCGTGAGAGAAAAAGAGAAACAGCTCAATCCTGCTATTCAAGCTGCGATTACTCAAGCCGTTACGGCTGCAATGAAGAATCTACAGCCAGACAAGTCTACCGGGAGTCGTACTGATACTGTTGAGAAGACTGGTGAGAGTAGTAAGAAGGAGGCTGAGACGGGGATGAGGCATCAAGTGAAGCTCCTCCTGTGAAGGTTACTGATGGTAAGCGAGGCCGAGGTGGTTGCAACTACAGAACCTTCAAAGGTTGTAACCCACCTAAGCTAACCGGTACTGGTGACGCAATTGCTACTCTTCAGTGGATAACCGCGATGGATAAGGTCATTCGCATCAGCGAGTGCCGTCCCAACCAGGCTGTGGGCTTCGCTACCCAATCGTTTGTTGATGAAGCCATGTTTTGGTGGGAAACTGTTGAACAGAGAAAGACTGCTGCCGAAATTAAGGCTATGAGGTGGAATGATTTGAGAGAGATGGTGTTGAGGAAGTTTTGTGCTGATTCTGAGGTTGAGAAAGAAGAGATGAAGTTTCCGAATTTGAAGACGGGAAAAATGAAATACTGCGAGTAGACTACCGTGTTCAACCGTATGTCCAGACTGGTGCAGGAGATGGTGAACACGGAAGCCAAGAGGACCAGCTACTTTTGATTCTACAGTCGAACTGGCGGAAATGGTTTATGATGACTTGGCGGTGGATAACATTGTGGTGGAAGTGAAGAAGGATAAGAAGTGGGATAATCATGGAAAGAGGCACGGTACTCAGATGTGGAATCCCAAGGATAAGAAACAGAAGGTGTGGGAAAGGAAATTGTGTAAGACTTGAGGGAAAATTCACGGATTGACGACTTGTTCGATCAGTTACAAGGTGCTAGCTGGTTCTCGCGGATAGTCCTTCGATCGGGCTATCATCAGTTGAAAGTGAAAGAGGCTGACATTCCTAAAACAGCGTTCCACACGTGGTATGGACACTACTATTTCCTCGTGATGTCATTCGGCCTAACGAATGCTCCCGCGGCATTCATGGACATGATGAATAGGGTATGTCGGCCAATGTTAAATAAGTCGGTTATCGTTTTCATCGACGATATACTAATTTATTCAAAAAGAGAATCTGATCATGCTAAGCATCTGAGAGAAGTATTGGAAGTTTTGAAAGATGAGAAACTGTATGCCAAGTTCTCAAAATGCGCGTTCTGGTGCGTGAAGTGCAGTTTCTAGGTCACATAATCAATCCTGTAGGGATTACTGTGGACCCAGCGAAGATTGAGGCAATAAATAATTGGAAGACGCCGCAAAATCTGACTGAGATAGGCAGTTTCTTAGGGTTGGCAGGTTATTATCGGAGATTCATTCAAGGTTTCTCCAAGATATCCGCACCGTTGACCAGTATGGCCCGAAAGACTTTGGTGTTCAGTTGGGGTAGCTTCCAGGAAGAGGCGTTTGAAGAATTAAAGAAAAGGCTCACAGAAGCTCCGATTCTTGTTTTACCTGACGGTAATGAGGATTTAGAAGTTTATGCTGACGCTTCATAACAAGGGTTAGGTTGCATGTTGATGCAACGAGGAAAGGTCATAGCTTATGCATCAAGACAACTGAAGGTTCACGAATGTACATACCCGACGCATGACTTAGAGTTAGTAGCTATAGTACATGCTCTTAAGATCTGGAGACACTACTTGTATGGTACTAAGTGTACTATCTATATGGATCACAAAGGTTTGAAATACTTCTTTGAGCAGAAAGAATTGAATATGAGATAGAGAAGGTGGCTTGAGTTGATCAAAGATTATGACTGTGAAATCAAGTATTACCCGGGAAGAGCTAATGTAGTTGCTGACGCCTTAAGCCGGAAGAATGAGGAAATGTTAGTACTGTAAAGTCTTATAAAGTGATTGTCAACATAGACATCTTTACAGAAATCAGCAAGGTACAGACAGAAGTACTTGCAGATGAAGGGTTAATGAAGAAAGAGAGGATTTATGGGCAACAAACTGAGCTGATTGATAATACGCAAGGGGTAAAGATCAGATTCGATCGAATGTGGATCCCGCGCCACGGGAATCTCAGAAGTCGAATCCTTGATGAGGCTCATAAATCTCGATATTCGATTCATCCAGGATCTAACAAGATGTATCAAGACTTGAAGAAAGACTATTGGTGGCCTGGTATGAAGAATGAAGTGGTTGATTATGTCAGTAAGTGCTTGACTTGTTTACAAGTTAAAGCAGAACATCAGAAACCGTATGGGAAGCTACAGCCTCTAGAAATACCCGAGTGGAAATGGGAACACATCACTATGGATTTCATAACTAAGCTACCGCGTACAGCTAAGAGTCATGAAACCATCTGGGTAATTGTGGACCGTTTGACTAAGAGCGCTCACTTTCTGCCTATACAAGAGGCCATCTTGTCAGAAACGTTAGCAAATGTGTTTATTAAGGAGGTAGTGACGAAGCATAGGGTGCCGTTTTTGATTGTATCCGACGGAGATACCCGTTTCACTTCTGATTTTGGAAGAGGTTCCATGAAGCTATGGGGACAAGATTGAATATCAGCACGGCGTGTCATCCTCAAACAGATGGACAGTCTGAGCGGACTATCCAAACCCTTGAGGATATGCTACGTGCTTGTGTGTTAGACTTTGGGGAAGTTGGGATGATCATCTTCATTTAGCAGAGTTCTCTTACAACAACAGCTATCATTCGAGAATTGGTATGCCTCCATTTGAGATGTTGTATGGTAGACGTTGTAGAACTCCTGTATGTTGGTGAGAGATTGGTCAGAAAGAGATTGGTAGTCTGGAAGTGGAGCAAGAAACCTCCTCAAAGTTTGATCAAATCAAAGCAAGAATGAAAGCTACTCAAGATCGTCAAAAGTCTTATGCCGATAAGCGACAACGACCGATCGAGTTTAACGTTGGCGACAACGTGATGCTTAAGGTCTCGCCGTGGAAAGGTATCATTTGTTTTAGAAAGAGAGGAAAATTGAGTCCAAGGTACATTGGACCGTTTAAGATTATCGCTCGTGTAGGAGAAGTGGCATATGAGCTCGATCTACCTGCAGAAACTGGAAGGGATTCACTCTACCTTTCACGTTTCTCACTCGAGGAAATGTCTCGCTGACGACACGTCTCGCGTGCCGTTGGTGGACATAGAAGTTGATGAGCGATTGAATTATATTGACCAGCCAGTCAAAATTGTTGACCGTAAGAATAAACAACTTCGTCAAAAGGTTATCCCTTTAGTTAAGGTAATTTGGAAACATCGCAAGGGATCCGATGCGACATGGGAACCAGAGGAGGAAATGCGTAAGTTCTACCCGCAGTTGTTTATGTAATAGATAGGTTTCGTCGAAACCTTTTTAAAGGGGGGAGACATGTAACGTCCTCGTTTCAGTAATTAGATAAATAAACAAATAAAAGTTTCGAGTTTTATTTTAAGATTATCGTGCCGTGTGAAGTCGTTAAATTAATTAGATGATATATCTATTATGGATAATATTAATAGAATGTTAATGGACTCGAAAATGATTTGGGCCTAAAAGCCTTTGGGCTTTGCCTATTTAAACCCTAAATCTCATCCTTATCCTAATCATTTTCATCATCTGATGTGTTGTAAAACACTCGTATTTTCCGCACGTTTTATCTACGTATTATATTATATTTTATATGTTTTAACTCGTTTTAGATAGGTTTTACATACATTTATTAATCTTGTAGGTTTTGGGTGATAGAAAGAAGAAAACCGGGACTTTTCGAGCATTCTACGAGCCTTTTTACGCATACAAGTTCAAGACAAAGCTCAAGGCCCGACCCGTATGCATCATGGAGGCCCAAGACCATATTATATTATAACATAAAAAAAACCCCCCTAGGCTAGCAGCAACAGTCCGATCGGACTTCAGTAGGAAGAAAGAAAAGAAAAAAAAGGTTTTGTGTGCTAGGGTTTGGAGCTTGTGGCGGCTAGGGAAGGAAGAACAAGCAAGAACCAAGCCTCGGGATTGATTATCATCAGATTTTATAGCAAGGAGCAGCCCCGGAAACATCCATATCCTTACATCTTTTTCATTGTTCATACACTTTTAGTTTCTTGCTTAATTGTTAATTTGTTTTGCAATTGTGTTAGAGATTGAAGTGTTTATTATTATTGTTGATCGTTGGGCAATTGTTAAGATGATTGGTATGAGTTTATTATTGGTTTTATATAATGTTCATGGCTGTCCAATTAATATGATAGGCTAATCTTGTTAGTTCTACCTAGGAATGATGATTCTTGTTAGTGTTTGATGAGCTTGTTGGATTGTTTGATTAATAGACTTTAATTGTTATTGTAAAGTTTGATTTAGACATGAAATAGGTTGTGTTTAAGGGCTGGAAATTTTGGTGAATTATTGCATAAACCCCGTGTGTTGATTGATTAGTTTTGTATTGATTGATCGGTGCATTGTTTGATTCTAGACTTGGTGTTTAGGGTTTGTTTGCGGTAGGAACAACCGTAGGGTTTTGTTGCATGATTTATTGGAATAAGTACAGCGGTTAAACACCTTCCTTGAGAGCGAGAGGTGATAGGAAGTTAGGGTTGTCTCATTGCCTTTGCATGCTAGAATAAGGATTGCGCGAGAGCGAGTTCGTTTCTTGTCAGGTTTAGGTGTTTTGAGCGACTAGTTGATCTATTTTGGTTTAAGTTGAATTGTTCCTCTATCCTTGGTTGTGTAGTATTCATTGTCATTAGGGTCGAGTGTTGGTGAGACCGAGAGGTGATCCTTCATTAGAACACGTTAGCAATTGTTTCCCGGTTTGGTCGTTTTAGGCGATTTTGAGTAGTTAGGGTTTGTTGTGTGAGACCGAGAGGTAATCCAGTGAGCCCGAGCGATCCTTAGTCGTGTCATCTTTAGGGACCGGTGTCTAGATATCATTCAATCCATTAGATTGTTAGGCCTACAATTTGATTCAGACCTAGGTAGACGTTTTTCTCCATCCTAAGTTAACACAGTTAGTTTGTCGTTAAGTTTTCTATTTTTGGTAAGTTTTGTTAGTTAGTCCAGTTAGTTCAGTTAAGTTAAAAGAAATCAAAAATCAAAATAATATTATTCTAAGGTAGGTCTTGTCTAGGGTCAGTAATCGTTAACGTCTTACGTGTCCACGTGTTCGATACTCGGACTTCCTAGGTCTATACTACTTGCGATCGGTACACTTGCCGGTTGTGTGTGGTTTTAGGATTTTCGTTTTAATATTAAAGCTTAGTTGTGAGGGTCATTAGACACACATCATCATCATTTCTCCAATCATCCTACACACACCCATACACTCACAAAAAACCCCTGTGCACCAACATTCAAATCCAACCTCAATCCATTCAAGTTATTCAAGTTTCATCAATCCCAAAATGTAAAACTTACAATCATTTCAATATAATCCTCGTTAAGTTTATTAATATAAAACGAGCTAAGCAAAACGAGTTTCAAGCAAATATAATATCAATAATAACAATAATATCTTGAGCTTTAAACAAACAATAATAAACAAACAGTACTACAGTTTGTGTGAATGACAAATTACGAACAATAAAAACAGGGTGAACGGGGTTCATTGGAACCCGGAGCCCGTAACCGGAGAGCCCATTTCTGGTGAGCAGCAAACAGGAACGCGAAACCATAGACACAGCCTCGTGAATCAGATATAAACCCGAAGATGCCACCCAAACCACACCCAACCCAAACCCAGACGTTAATCAATCGCACGAACCCCCCCCCCCCCCACCCCCACCCCCCGTGCGAATCAGATAAGTCATTCGCACGTCTCGAGAAACCCCGCCACGCGAACTTCTAGGCGAAATGGTGAGTTTCGCATCTCATGCGAAATCGGGATGCGAAACCTCTTGAGCGAAGCGACACCTCTTGAGCGAAATCTTCTATGCGAAGCCGGCGTGCGAAGTTGTGAAGTTTCTCGCACGAGATTCTTGGATTCACGGCTGATGTGAGTGGCAGGAGGTTAATGGTGGCGACAGGTGGCCGGAGGAGTTGTTGGGGCAGCGGCTCCGGTGAGAGGGAAAGAGCGGAAGAAGAAGGGTGGGAGGTAGGGGGTGATAAGTGTCTGATTATATAATTAGGGTTGAGATAAGGGGGGCGGATGTTTGGCAATTGGGTTAGGTTAGGGGGTGTTTGGTAATACTTGTATAATAATAATAATAATAATAATAATAATAATAATAATAAAAATGTAATAAATAATAATAAATATTAATGGTAAATGTAGTAATAATAATAATAATAATAATAATAATAATAATAATAATAAAAGTACTATTTAAAATAAGGAAAATAATGTGGATCTGAGAACTTAAGCGAGACCCGAACCCGAGACCCGACTTCTCAAAATAAGGAAAATAATGTGGATCTGAGAACTTAAGCGAGACCCGAACCCGAGACCCGACTTCTCTAACATAGCGTGACCCACCCTATGCTAGACCAATGGAAAACCGTTCCGAAAACACTTAGATTTGAGAGCTCTTTATACAAGTGGACGAATGGAAGGAAATGGACGAGCAAAGCATGAACCGTAAAATATGTAAATACATATAATATAATCTAAGTATACAATAACCATAAATGTGGATTTAAAGTATATTAAATAAATAAGAACGGTTAAGAGGGTCTTGTGTCTATCTCGGTTAATTTAATGGTTAACCCCGTTAACTCAAGAAATAAATAATAAACAAACATAGAGAATTAATACGTGTTCATTGTTAAACAGTTAGCCGTGCACAGCTCAAGAAGGGAATTACTATTAACGGTGAACGTAACAGGATCCAGGTGAGTTCTAGCCCCTTTATGTGTTATGTTTTCGCCGCTGTGTGCATACTACGATGTGTTTAGATTTATACACTTAACTTAAATGGTAAGTGTATATTAGATATGTGTTTGTGTATGAATGTGAATGATATGGATTGATTAACTAGTATGTACGTAATGTTATATTGGTTATGATTGAGGAGTCAGAAAGAAAATGTAACGAAGTTAGAATGGCATGGTATGTTAGAGGGCACCGGGCCCTAATAATAACCGAGGTATGTAGGGTACTAGACCCTTATAATATCCAAGGTAAGTAGGGGCTGGACTCTGAGGAGATGCAAGGTATGTAGGACACCGGATCCTTATAATTCCGAGGTATGTAGGGTCTGGACCCTTATAATATCCAAGGTACGTGAGGACCGGATCTTTATCGTACCGAGGTATGTGATTAATAAGAAGTATGAATGTATGTATGTATGATTGATTAATAAAGGAACAGGTAAGTATTAATACGTATCTTCGACGCGTATTAGTAAGTCGGTGAATGCAATGTATGTTAATTAACTAGAACTCACTCAGCGTAGCTGACTTTTAGTATGCACGCAGGTAAGTAAAATGTGACAAATTTCTTGATGACGACACGTGGCAATAAGAGGAAGACTGACATCGCTATGAAGAAGACACCCGTGTCGTTTTATGTTTTATGTTTCTGGATTTATGTTATGATATTTTAAGACAAGGTGGTTATGTTATGAATGAATGAATGACCTTCAATTCTGCTAAATGTTTTAATTAACTCTGATTTTACGAATTATGTGAATGAGTAAATCCAACCAGCGAGAAAGTAGGGAACCCGGGTCGGGGGCCTTACATGGCGCTACTTAGAACATAAAACTATCTGTAGTTCATCTCCAAATGTTCCTAAGTTCTTCTCTTTATGGTTGGGGAGGACGTCTTTCTTAATGTCACTTCTACACAAGGTTCCCAGATTCTTACACTATGACTTTATTTTCAATATTAAATGGTTCCAAAAAGTTTTTGTTCATTATACATGAACAACCACAGCTTGTTTGGACACATACACGTTTGGGTTGTTGTATAAAAACCTTTTCTTGGTAGCAAGTACTAACATATTAGCACATCATTTTTTATAAACATTTACTTTATGTTTTGAACAAAAAAGATAGTATTGCTCAACTTTAATAGAATAAAATAGTTACATCTAATATTAGTTTATGCCATCTAACTTTATATGGAAAATATATCAAAACTTCCTTCAATAAATCATATGATGACAAATATTTTTTCTTTCCAAGAAAGTAACAACCAAATATTAAGTTTTTTTTTGCCATAATAATAAAATAAGATAAAAGGATTTGAATAAGATCCATGGCCTGCCATGTGTTTTCACAAAATGTCAACCTTTCAACTATTCATGCCAAAAAACGGTACATAGGTTACTATTCACCCTGGCTGTCACCTAACATCTTTAACAACTTTACAAGTAAGCTTGCAGCTCAGAAGTTTGAAGCTCAAAAGCAGGAAACACACCAACTTCTTGCACAATCGAATGGTCTACGAGCTGAGAAACTAAGAAACATATCTTGATAATGACGTCTAAATGACATACAAAGCATCTTGATAAGAGACATGCAAAAACACCATTCTAAGAGAAGCAAAGAAGCTTGGAACCTACATTGACTAGCTTCCCAACTTCTAGCTCATCAACATTCTACTACAGTAATCAAATAGTGTGACGGTCAGCAAAGTCAGCATATGTTGACAAAACACTTATTCCTAGAAAAAATTACTTCGGGAAAAAGAGCTATGTCCTAATTGTATACTTTAATCCTTACACCATAAAGGCACGTGCCAGATCTACACTAGCTAAAAGCAAACATGAAGGTTTCCCAAAATAGACATGAAGCATGAGACAAAGCTACTAAGAAGATGCACTAGGCACCTCAGAAACATTTGCGTCATGCAAGTTGAGCTACACTTATCTTTGAACATTTGAAGGTCAAAAGCAAAGCTAAACATCATGACAAAAGCTACCAAAACGACTCAGGCTAGAAGTTACAAAAGCAGTTTACATTAGGGAAGCTGATGTTGGAATCTTCATACGATGCATCAGAAGCTACAAAGCTTCCTACTAAACCATGGAAGGAACAAACACTAGAAGCCTAGTAGCCCAGTCATACATTACTACATGGACCAATTTAGCATTTTCTACGGATGGATGGACCCTGTGTCAAATCATCCTTACAAGACAAAACTCTTTTACATACACCATAATCCTGTAAAGGAACAAGTGTGTCACCTAGGGAAAGTGTCATCATTCCTTTTAAAATACACATATTTTCGAAAAGGGAAAACAAACCTTCTCAAGCTAAGAAGGTTGTAAATAATATGCTTTAAAGGAATGAATATCATGCTCGCCTTATAAAAAAAGTATAAAGCAACATCTCCTTCAGCCTCAAGGTGTTACCAAGACAAGCCAACTTTTTTGCCTGATAAGGAAAGCTGATCATTAGGAAGGAAATCATCATCGCAGATAGCCTTGGAAGCTAAAAACAAAATCAGCTTCTCATGTATCCTAGGAAACTCCCAAGCACAAAATTGAGCAGTTATTATGACCCCAAAAGCTTAGGAGCATGCCACCGAGTAGTTGATGTGACCTAGCATGTTATCAAATATTTGTTGCAACTCAGGCAGCTAAGAAGCAGGGAAGCAACTAAGCCATCATCAGTCTCTAAAGAGAACCCATGGCATGTTACATACCTAAGGCAGCGTTAAGTGTAAACAAGTCAGCACATGCTTAACAAAGGGTCAGCTCCATAAGAGACTCCGAAAAATGAAAACTAGCAAGTTCCAAGTGAGTTATTTATACAAACCTAGCTTGCTTCCTTGTTTTCCAACATGATACAAACCTAGCGCTAGCTTGACTTTGCCTTTATAGCTTAACTAAAAAATAAGCATGAGCTATGAAAAGAACATAATTAGAGGCTTCTTAGAAAAGTTTTCACAGAAAAGAAGCTTTATCCTTGACTAAAAGCAACTAAGGATCGAAAGCTTATGACTTTTATCTTATTCAAGAGATCCATTAGAGCATGGAAACAAACATGGTTCACATCCCATAAAAGCATAAAATTATGAAAATATGTAGCAGCTTCTTCTTGAAAGTAACAAAGCAGCTCAAAGATACATAAAGATTGTTGATAAAATGAAAAGCAGTCTACTTAATTGCCAAAATAGTAGTTAAAACTTCGATATAAACAAAAGTATCTAGAGCACAACCTTTAATCCATACACTCTCACCTTGAAATCACCTTTAACAGAGAAAGTGTTATCTAGAACTCAGCTAAAGAAGCTTAGGTGACCCATCTTTGTAACAGGCTCTGAGCCTCAGAGCTTTCAAGGATTATAAATTCAAAAGCTTATAGACAAATTACCAAACACCGATGTAGCTC